>NC_142167.1:56782716-56956004 GCF_029865625.1 Vigna umbellata
ATTGAAAAATCTTTACCTTGAGTTAAGTAGAAGATCTTGTGTGGTATTGTTAAATGTTCAAGTTTGGGGTTATTGGGGAAACATGAAAAAGGAAAAAGCATTGAGCTAAGAGCTAAAAAGTAAGAATATGCAAAGAAAAGAAAAGAAAAAGAAGCAAAGCTCAATGCAAATGCAAAAGCAAAGGCAAAAGAAAGTTGGGAATGAATAAGAAGATTGTGTTGTTATGATTCTCTTAACTCAAGGATTTTGTGATCCAGAAAAACCAATTTTCTTGTTAGCCCAGCCACATTATAAGCCATTGAAAAGTCCTTGTGATGATGCATGCTTGTGAATGTATTTGATTGTGGTTAAATGAAAGGCAAAGTTGATTCATGTGACATTGTGATAGTGGAGTGAATGAGTGAAACACTTTACCTCTTATACACTTGTGTGTTGAGTGAAACACTTTACCTAGTGAGGAAATATTCCATAAGCACATGAACATCCATGCTTAATTGATTGATCATTCATGAAAAATAGCATTTGTTGGAATTTAAATGACTTTGTGAACACTAAAGCATGTGCACATCTTGATTGAACTCTTGGTCTTAAGTTTGAGTGAAGTTATTACTTATCTTGAAAAGAGGATTTTGAATGAGTGAACCATCATATGAATTGGTTGGAGATGGAGTTACATTTTATTTGCTTGAGGACAAGCAAAGTTCTAAGTTTGGGGTTGTGATAACAGTTGAAAAACTGTTATTTTCATGCTTAAAGTTGATACTAAAAGCAACCTTTAGACTTAGAAACTAGCTTGAAATCATGCCTTTTGTTTATATTTTCAGAAATAAGAGAGCTGGACAGGTTTATGCTTGATTTAAGTGTTCTTGTGCAGGTTTTGAGGTGAATTTGGTGAAAGAAGTGAAGAATAAGAGAGAGGACATTAGAAAAGACAAGAAAGAGTGCAAAAAGGAGAAGTCGAAGGCACCGCTCAGCGACAAACTACCGCTGAGCGGCACTCAAGAGGTGACGTTGGAACCGCTGAGGGGCAAAATGGCCGCTGAGGGGAAGAAAGAAGACGCGCAATCACCGCTGAGCGGTAAATACCGCTGAGCGGCACTTTTTGGGCTTGGACTTTTGTAATCTTTTGTAACTCTAGATTAGTATATAAGGGCTTGCACGTCCTATAGTTAGGCATCTTTGGCAGAAACGAGGCAAACACTCTCTCTTTCACCCCTTTGGAGGAGGATCTTGGATGCTCAGGCTACCTCTTCACCTTTATTGGGTTTATTCTTTCATACTTTCATTGTAATTCATCTAGGTTCACCATGAATATGGTGAACTAAACCTTGTATGTTTGTTGGGGAGTCAAAGTAATCTCTTGAAGCTCTCATATATGGATTTGTTGAGTACATCTTTGAATTAAGACATATGCTTTCTTTCATCATTAGTTAGGGTTTTTCCTCTTTGCTCAATGCTTGCATTGTTTAACTCATTCTAATGCATGATTATTGGTTTTGTTGATACGGACACGTACGGGGAAATCTAGATCCGGGGAATTTCTCCCAATATTATACTGACAATATTATATTGGTTGCCTTTAAGCTCCTGCACTCATGAACTAATCATTAGGAATGCTAGGAATTGTATGAACTATTTGATTAGGCAGAAGCCATCTAGAATGGTACATTAGAGAGTGGCATTAACAATGATGATTTGAATGTTGAATTCCTAAAATATATGAGAGTGGATGAGATGAAATTGACCCCCAACAACATATTCATTCATATATTTCCTTGAAAGTGTTTATCTTTTGTCTTTGTCATTGATCAATTCATGCATACATATTTAATTTTCGTCTTTGCATATTAAACTTCAATTATTGTGTTCTTAAGTCTTAGCTAATCAACAAATCACATAACTAAACTAGGCCGTGAGTCCTTTGGGAGAACGATACTTGGTCTTACCAAGTTTATTACTTGAAACGATTCGGTCATACTTGCCGATTGTGAAACAAGTTTGTGACATCATATTTTGGTGCTTACAAATTTGTCCATCAACAGGTAAACTTATTTATTTTTGGTTACTAATTTACTTTTTGCATAACCTAACATTTAATTTGACAGGTAGAAGCGGTAAAGGAAGTTGTTCAGTTGCCGGTGCCCTAGGGGACAACATGGATGAAACTTGTCCATGTCAGTTATATATTCTTTCTGATACTGGGACCATGCTAGTGGCTCGTGGTATAGTTTATGAGACAGCTACTGTAGTGCATGGTGTACAACTTTCAAAAGATGAGTTCAAGGTCACGGTGGATGAAGTTGTCATAGCGGATGTCGTTCTTCTTGTGCCTACAGATGAGTTCTTCACTGTGGAAGAAGCATTTAAGTCCTTTGTCGCCTGGCCTAGACATTTGGTTGGTGATGTATCTAATCCCCCGGTAAACACTCGTACTATATACTTCTCAATTTTAATATTTACTTCTAATTGACATTATAACATAACCATTTTTGCATTTAACAGCAGATAGGTCAAGAGGGAAGTCCTACACCGAAGAAGACTCATTTATCAGAGGATGACGCTCTTGGTGCGTTAGACGAGCTTGCTAAAATCATTTCAGATGTGCCGATGAATGTACACTGGGATTCTACTACATTTGGAAGAGAAGCTCAGATCTCATTGTACTTGCATCATCAAGATGTTAGGGAGCTTGCGTCGAGTAGAGAAGAAATTAATATTACACTCATTCAGCTGTGGATGATGTAAATTTATCAAAACTTTTTTATATAATTCTATTCTATCAACTTACTTATATCAGATTATTTCTTCATTTTAGGTATATGTTTAATGTTAGTAACAAGAAGGGGTTCAGCGATGTATATGGGTTCATTGACCCCTCTATGACTCATGAAAGAAATAAATTTGATGATATCTAAACATACATCACCACCTGGTTTGGAATAGGGAAGGAGATATATTTTCTCGCTTATATACATGGGTAAGTGAAGTTTGTTAACTTCAACACATTCATTTATTAATTTTGGTATATGATTCATAAGTTATTACCAATTTCAGGTGTCATTGGTAGCTACTTGTGATCTCCATACTGGAGAACACTGCTATCTGGTTTTGTTCATTGTAGAAGTCTTCTCCCAGTCCTCTTAGACATGTAGTAGATTGGGAAGAATCTCAATGTTTCGACTTTTTTGTTATATAAGTGTATGCTAAAGGATTTTTTTTAATAGTTCCCTTGCAACACATATGATGTTATCTGGGAGATCTACTGTTACAGCTAAAAAGCTTGCATGGGTTGCCCTTAAGGTTTGGTATTTTAGTCCATACTTTGTTACATTTGGTTCCTTTCAAATGATGTTACTTAACATTTTATAATTATGATGATATATTATAGTGTAATAGACAAACGAGGTCATATGAATGTGGTTACTACGTTATGTTTTGGATGATGACAATCATTCGTGCACATTACACCAGTGGATGGGAAACGGTAATATTTAGGTTTCCATTTTATTTTCTCTATAGTTTGGATTTCATATACACTAATTAAAATCATTGTGTTTTATGCAGAGATTTAATAGGACTGCTCCAATTCCAGAGAAGTCAATTCAACTTGTGAGGAAAACACTTGCTAAATATGTAATTCATTTATATAATAGTATGTAGTAGATATTAGGATATAGTAAGTTCTAAGTTTATGTTTCTAAGTTGTTTTATGCTTTTCTACATTATTATAATTTTAACTTTGTACATTGCATTGATTTATGCTTGAAACTTGATTTATGATTACATTGGATTGATTTATGCTTCTAAGAAGTTGATTTATGATTACATTCAATATATTTATGTTTTAATATAATTTTCATTTAAAATATACGTTTCTGCATTATTCTGGACTGTTCTAGCTATAAAAATATATGCAGGTCTGTTTTTGTAGTTGAGAATGTTGCAGAAACAAACCTCATTTTAAAAAAAAACAAGGATATATGCTTCGGTTCACGTCATAACCGAAGTAGAAAGACCCCTTATGGCCTCGATTATGGTCACACCCGAAGTAGAAAGTCTTGCAGATGAGAAAAAAAAAAAGCCTACTGCCTCGGTTCCAACTACAACCTAGGCAGTAGAGTGGGACATACGGCATCGGTTCCCCTGAACCGAGGCATATAGTCCTACGAAAAAAAATTAAAAAAACCAAAAACTTTACTGCTTCGGTTAAGGCTGAATCGAGGCAAAATCCTCTCTTTTTATGCCTCGGTTCTCAACCGAGGCCAAAATATTAGACTTTTTGCCTCGCCTGAATATGCCTCGGTTCGAAAACCGCTGCCTATAGACCAAAATAACCGCTGTCGTTTCCCCTGACTGTACTAGTGAAGGGAAGAAAATCTTTGAAACAGAAATGCATAACAGAAGCAGAACCTAAATATAAAAGAATGCATTAACAATCAACATATATTTCTAAACTAAGCATCAAATCTGAATTAAAATGTAAAACATAAAACCTAAAATGAATCATCAAATCCTACTCTAAACAGAAGTAACTAATAACAAACATGCCAATATTATTCTCAAATAAAACTAAAATCAAATGAGTAAACACCTAAACTAATGAGTAGAAATAGATTGGTTGATTGGAATCATGAATCAGAATAAAAAGTGCCAATTTTAGTGTAGAAAAGCATTCATTTACCACTCAGGAAGACATCCTGGATAGTCATACCCACTGTGTGGTATTTAAGTTCCAAATCAGAACCTAGATTGGGTAAATGTCTACTTACTATACCAAATCACAACAAGTTCAATTCCTAAATCATGTTTCTAATCATCACCAGATGCAAAACCTAATCTAAATGCAATTGAAACATGTAATATACTCTAAAACATGCAAAACTCTAATCAAAATGAAATAACAGAAACAAAATACTAATTACAATGTTTTTCTTTCATTAGACGCATCTCCAAACTCGAGAAGACATCTCGCTATGTCATGCTCACTGTGGAGTCATGTAATTCCCTAAGGAATTTTATCTGTGTGTAGCCACAGGGTCCAAATCAAATTTTTCTCAAATCGAAATAACACAAGAAAGACGCTGACATCATCAAACAAGAACACAAAATAAATGGAAAAATCAAAATGAAAAAAATCACCGAACGTACAATACATAGAAACATCAGAGAAGAAATTTTACTAACAAAGAAGAAGGAATACACGAAAATGTACCAAACAAAATGCGAGCGGGAACGCAAGAATCTCGAAGCCGAAAGCGCAATAAAACCCTAAGCTCTCACGTTCGCTTTATCTATTCCTAAGACTAAAAACGTAAATTGAAAAATATATGTCTCCGTGAAAGTCTCTCCATTTACATGGCAAAAGAACCCCCCTTTTATAGGGTTGAAGAAAATAGAATAGAGAAAGAAAGAAAAAAAAATAAAACCTTCATCGTATCTTCTTCTTCATCGAACGGTTATCTTCACTTTGCTAATTAGGTCGCTTCTGCACCCTTTGATCACTTCAGTACTCTCGCCGATTGGACATTCGGTCAGCTTCTCCGGGAAGGTGCCTAGCTTGAACAATGGGAGCTTTCCTCTCGCCTTTCGCTTTGCTCTTTGCCCTAACTTGCGGGTTCCTCTTTCTCCCGAGTGAATGTGCATGCAAGATTGTGTTTTCTCAAAATGAGTTGCTACTCAAATGACCCGCAAAGGCTGCAGTCAGACATTCTCCAAAACGGCGTCGTCACACTAAGACGCAGGCCTAATCCAGCGCCCCAACTCTTCTGATACAATCAGCTCCAGGCAGCGGCCCAATCTCCACATCTTTATCAGAATCAACCAACTAAATTGTTGAAGCACAACAGATTTCCAGTGCAGGCAGACCAACCCAATTAATCAGCCAATGGCCCAATGTACTTCAGCCCAAAAACCTACAAAAATAAAATGAATTAAAGAATTAAAACAAAAAATTACTAAAAAAAATAACCTATTCTAAAAGTTATTTTTACTTTGTTTTCTAAAATATTTTTCTAAAAAATAAATCTAATTACTTAAAAACCTATTTTATTTGCATAAAAATAGAAAATTAACCAAATTTTTATTTAAAAGCTATTTTTACCATTTTACACTAAACTATTATATTTCTAAAAAATTAAAAGCTAAAGAACCTTAAGAAAAGAGTTTTATCCTAGAAAAATATGCAAATACTGAGAGTTATCAAAGAGATTCCCTAGATCTAGATTTTCCCGTATGTGTCCATATTGACAAAATCAATTATCATGCTATGAATGAGTTAAATAAAGCAAGTATAGAGTATAGAGGAAAAACTCTAATAATTAATGAACAAAGCATTTAAAATAAGAATCAATTCAATATATGAGAGTTTCAAAGGATTACGTCGTTTCCCCAACAACAATTGAAGTTTAGTTCACCATAGACATGGTGAAACTAGATGAATAATGGAAAAGAATGAAATAGAAAAATCCTAAAAGTTGAATATAGGAGCTTCCACCTCCAAATCCACCTCCAAGAGAGTGTTTCTGCGCCTCTTCTGTCAAAAGATACCAAGCCTAGGAAATCCAAATCCTTAAATAGAGCACAGAAAAAGTCTAAGCCCACGAGACTGGCGCTCAGCGCCCCAACTTAGGATGCTCAGGAGTGACTACGAAAGCATCTGCGCTCAGTGATAAACAAATTTTTAATCCTCGGCAACGACGCCAAAAACTTGTTAGCACTCGGCAAGTGTACTGAATTGTATCAATTAATAATAAAATTGTAAGACCAAGTATCATTTCCCAAAGGACTCACAGCCTAAATCCTAATCACTAGTTTACAATGTCTTCATTAATGTTAATGCCACTTTCTAATTTACTTTAAACCCGATGTCTCGGTGAAGAAAGCCTAATCCTAATCACTAGTTTACAATGTCTTGTCTCCCTAGCAATTATTCATGCATTACATTCGCACAGAAGCTTAAAGGCAACAAATCCTCCTATTCCTATGTCTAGGTAATATTGCTTCCGGGAGAATTTCCCCAGTTCTAGATTTACCTATATGTGTCCATATAGATAACATCAATGATCATGCAATTGAATGAGTTAAACAAAGCATGCATAGAGTGTAGAAGAAAAACCCTAACAATTAATGAAGCAAAGCATATAAAATATAGAACTAATTCAATACATGAGAGTTTCAAAGGATTACAACGGTTCCCGAACAACAATGCAGGATTAGTTCACCATAGACATGGTGAAACTAGATGAAAATAATGAAAAGAATGAAAGATAGAACCCTATAATTTGAAGAAAGGAGCTTTCGCATCCAAAATCCGCCTCCAAGGGGTGAAGAAAGTGTGATTTCGCCTCTTTCTGTCCAAAGATACCAATCCTAGGTCGACTAAACCCTTATATAGTTTATTAAAAATTAAAGAAAATAGGCCCAAGCCCAATTAAATGGCCCTCAACGACATTTTTGGCGTTCAACAGTAAGTGCGGCTCTTCAAGATGACACTAAGCTGTAGTTTTGGCCCTAGGCGGTGACTGCAGTGCTTCAGAATGTCGCTCAGCGGTAAAACTTCCGCTCAGCGGTGACTGCGACTCTTCTTTTGTACACTTTTACTTCCCTTTCTGAGTCCAGCTCCTTACTACTTCAACTTTTTTCATGTAATTCATCTTAATTCCTGCCAAAACAAGGAAAACCAAGCATAAAACCCATCCAACTCTCTTATTTCCAAAACTTAAGCAAAAACATGATTCCAAGCTAGTTTCTAAGTCATAAAGGTTGTTTTTAATATGAAAATTAAGTATAAAAGTAACGGTTTTTCAACCGTTATCACAACCCCAAACTTAGAACTTTGCTTGTCCTCAAACAAACAAGATGTAACTCAGTCTTCCACCATTCCATATAATGGTTCACCACATTCAAAAACTCTTTCTTTCAAAACAAGTAATTACTCAAATCAGCTCATAAAAAAGAATTCACTTAAGATGCACACATGCTTTGATTCAATTAAGCTCATTGTGGTATTCACATAGTCAGATAGTATCCAACAAATGCTATTCTCATGAATGATCAATTAACTAAGCATAGATGTAATCCTATGCTCATGAAATTATTCCTCACTAGATAAAGTGTCTCACTCAATCACACAAGTGTATATAGAGGTCACTCATTCACTCTACTATCACAATGTCACATGAATCAACTTTGCCTTTCATTTAACCACAATTAAACACACTCACAAGCAAGCATCATCACAAGGACTTTTCTATGGCTTATAATGTGGATGGGCTAAGAAGAAAATTGGTTTTTCTAGATCACAAAATCCTTGAGTTAAGAGAATCATCATTTAAACACAACCATTCTTTCTTATTCCCAACTTTCCTTTGCATTGAGCTTTTTGGAGGGCACTTTGGAGAACTCTTTAGAGAGTGCTTGAGAGCGTGTGGGGAGAGGGAGATCTGAAAGTGGCGGCCAAGACGCACCCTAGGGTATAAAAATGACCTAATGGGCCAAATCCCACTAAGCCTAATTAACAGAAGACCAGTCAACAAAACTGCAGCGTTCACGCTCAACGGTAATTCCCGTTAAGCGGCATACACGACACCAAGTCCCCTTCTTCCTAGCTTGCCCTAGGTGTCCTTTACCAATACCTTTCACTTACTCAATGCATTTAGTCTCTCACATAACTCAAACAATCAATCCCTATAATGCAACTAGAGCAGAATCAAAACAAACAAACAAAGATAAATTCAATCAACTTGGTTGCCTCCCAAGTAGCACTTGTTTAACGTCATGAGCCTGACCCAAAATCCTCCAGCACCCATCAGTAGGTGCAAATCTTACCATCACCCTTCAGTAGGTGTACCTTCTTAATATCCTTCAGTAAATACTCACCAACCTAGCATCCACCAATAGATGCTAAACCCAAATATAACAATGCTCAAGTTTCATATTACATCATCAAAATAAATAAATTCAAAGAAATTAATGTTTTCAAATCACTAGGGTGTCTCCTAGCAAGCGCTCTTTTAACGTCACTAGCTTGACCCAATAAAGCTCAAGTTCCTTCTTCAATGTTGGTGTTCCTCTTGCTTTCATCACACCAACTCATCAATTTCTTTTGGTCCACCTTTTTGACTCTCCTTGAATATGGAGCTTCAATCTATATCACTCCATTCTCTTTGAAATCTTTCACAACCCACAACTTGTTCTTGAATCTTACCGGTGTGCCAAGTTTGAATTGTGCATCCATCAAGTCATCATGAACCTTCCTTCCTTTGTCATCTTTTTCTTCTTCCCTAACCTGTGACAAGAAACAATTTTTACCTTTGATGATCGGCTTTGCAGCTTTCGAGCTAATCACTTGTGCATCCTTACATGCAGCTTTGTGACTAGCCTCCTTCTCTTGAATTTGCGACTCCACTTTGAAGACATTAAAGATCACCTTTTCTTCTCGATCTTGAAGAACTATCAACCCATCATCCACATTGATGATTACCTTTGCCCTTTTCATAAACGGTCTTCCAAGAATAATTGGGATCTTCTCATCTTCCTTCATCTCTATCACCACAAAATCCACCAGGAATTTAAGTTTGTCTATGCAAACCACCACATCTTCCACTACACCATAGGGTTTCTTGGAAGATCCATCCGCCATGAGCAAAGTCACCTTGGTTGGATTGACTTCAAGATCACCAATCCTTTGAAGCATAGATAAGGGCATCAAATTAATGTTTGACCCTAAATCAATTAAGGCTTCCCTTATATTTTCCTTCCCAATGACGCAAGGAATAGTAAAACTTCCTGGATCTTTCACTTTTGGTGGAAGTGGTTTCTCCAAAATAGCTCTGCATTTTCCCTGTTTATCACTAGTTTCCTCCTCTAGATATCTCTTCTTTGCGGGGATTTGCTTCATGTGCTTTGCATAAGCAGGAATTTGTTGCATAGCTTCAGTCAAATGTATCTTAATCTCCAATTGCTTGAAGATCTCTTTAAAATGCTTATATTGTCTCTCTTTATCAAATTTTTCACTCCCCTTAGGATAAGGAAGAACTCTCACTTTTCTCACAATTTTTCACTCCCCTCTTCTTTTCTTTGTCTTTTTTCTCATCCTCACCTTTTCTCTCTTCTTTTTCGTCTCTCTTTTCTAACTTAACTCTCTCTTTTTCATTCACCCTCTCATCACATATACTCACAATAGCTTTACACTCTTCCTTAGGGTTAACTTCAGTATTAGCCCCAAAACTCCTGTCAGGCATATCCTCCAACTTCTTAGCCATTTTGCCAACCTGGATCTCCAGATTTCTAATTGTGCTTCAGTGCTCTTGTGATTGGAGATAATCACTTGAATAAATTGTTGAAAAGTTTCTTCAAGCTTTGTTGATCTCTCATTTAGCGTAGATACTTGTTGCCATAGTGATGGTTGCTGTTGTGGTCTATTAACTTGTCTTGCTTGTCCAGCTTGTCCATTTTGACCTTGACCCATGCTTGGGTGAGGTTTCCACCCTTGGTTAAAGTTCCCTTAGCGGTATTGGGATTGATTTTGAAATTGATTGGCCATAAAATTGACATCTTCTAAGGCCTCCACTAGAAAAGCACATTGACCATTAATATGGTCACCACCACACAATTCACAGAGTTGTTGTTGAACCTGTGAAACGTTCTTCAACTCCTTTGGCAACTGAGCAAGTGTCTTTGTCAAATTCTCCAATTGTTGAGTTATGATTTTATTTTGTGAAGTAAGGCATCTTGAGATTGCAACTGTAGGACTCCCTTCTGTTGAGGTGGAGCTCCTCTTTCACTATGCATCTCGTTGTCATTAGTAGCCATGTTGTCTATCAATTCAAAAACTTCCTCTAGAGTCTTGCATTTAATATTACCTCCAGCTGAGGCATCTAGCATCAATTTGGTTTGTGAACCAAGACCTCCAAGGAAAAGAATGACTATTGTTGCTTCGTCAAAGCCATGAGTGGGCGTCTTTCTTAATAATTGTATTTATCCCATGCTTGACCTAGCGTCTCCTCCATGCCTTATCTAAACGAAGAAATTTCTTGCTTCCTTTTGTTAATTTTGGATTGTGGGAAGTACTTGTTTAGAAACTTTGAAACCACGGCTTCCCATTCACTAAAGTTGTACTCCGGGAAAGAATTCAAGCATAGCTTAGCATTGCCTCCCAATGAGAAAGGAAACAAACTAAGCTTTATAGCATCATCCAGCACACCATTGATCTTTACAGTGTTGCAAATCTCGTTGAATGTGGTTAGATGCTCATATGGACTTTCATGTGACAGTCCATTAAATTGGTTGCTCTGCACCAATTGTATCAATGCCGGTTTCACCTCCATGTTTGCAGCATTGACCCTCGGCCTAGCAATGCTGTTAAAGTGATCAGGGCCAACAACATTGGTGTAATCCGCCAGAGTACGTCTCCCATTGTTTTCTCCAGCCATCTCTTCAGTACTTTGGTTAGATCTTTGTGGTGAGGGTTGTAAAAGTGTTTCCGGAGAAGGAAATAATTATCTAGATGTTTGAATTCTCCTCCTCCTTTTACTTTCGTCTAATCCTTCAAGAAGAGGTTTCGTTGTTTTCTTGCTCCTAGTCCGAATTGTATCTTGCATACACAAGAAAACAAGACCCTAGAAACAATTCTTAGCACAAAAAGATAGAAAAGATAAAAAAAAAATAAAAAGATAAAACAAAAAGATAGAAAAGATAAAAAGAAAAATAAAAAAATAAAACAAAAAGATAAAAAGATAAAACAAAAAGATAAAAAAATAAAAAGATAAAAAATCATAAATAGTGTCAAAGTTAATCAATAATCACACAAATAGAATAGTTAAACCAGGAGTCCCCGGCAATGGCGCCAAAAACTTGTTAACACTCGGCAAGTGTACTGAATCGTATCAAGTAATAATAAAATGGTAAGACGAAGTATCATTTCCCAAAGAACTCACGACCTAGACAGTTATGTGATTTCTTCATTAAATTAGACTTGTGAACAAAATCATTGTGTTTGAATTTTAGAAAATAAAGATGAATGCAAGTTTTGATCAATTGGATTGAAAGATGCAAAAGCGATTGATGTAGAATATGAATGATTATGTTGGTGGGGTTTCCGACTTATCCTATCCACTCTCATGTATTCAAAAATTCATCTTTCTTCATTAATGTTAATGTCACTTTCTAATTTACCTTAAACCCGATGTCTCGGTGAAGAAAGCCTAATCCTAATCACTAGTTTACAATGTCTTGTCTCCCTAGCAATTATTCATGCATTACATTCGCACAGAGGCTTAAAGGCAACCGATTCGCCTATTCCTATGTCTAGGTAATATTGCTTGCGGGAGAATTTCCCCAGTTCTAGATTTACCTATATGTGTCCATATAGATAACATCAATGATCATGCAATTGAATGAGTTAAACAAAGCATGCATAGAGTGTAGAAGAAAAACCCTAACAATTAATGAAGCAAAGCATATAAAATATAGAACCAATTCAATACATGAGAGTTTCAAAGGATTACATCGGTTCCCCAACAATAATGCAGGGTTAGTTCACCATAGACATGGTGAAACTAGATGAAAATAATGAAAAAAATGAAAGATAGGACCCTAGAAGAAGAAAAAGAGCTTCCACATCCAAAATCCGCCTCCAAGAGGTGAAGAAAGTGTGATTTCGCCTCTTTTTGTCCAAAGATATCAACCCTAGGTCGACTAAACCCTTATATAGTTTATTAAAAATTAAAGAAAATAGGCCCAAGCCCAATTAAATGGCGCTCAGCGGCACTTTTGGCGCTCGGCGGTAAGTGCGGCTCTTCAAGATGACGCTCAGCTGCAGTTTTGGCCCTGAGCGGTGACTGCGGTGCTTCAGAATGCCGCTCAACGATAAAAGTTCCGCTCAACGGTAAAAGTTCCGCTCAGCGGTGACTGCGGCTCTTCTTTTAACACCTGAAAAATCCCCTGGAAAAAGTTGCGTTGGTAAATAATTACTGGCGGTTTTTTCTCAAAATCGCTGAGAATGGCAAGGGTTTTGCAAAAACCACCGGTAGAGGTTTCGTAAAAACCGTCGAGAATGGCAGGGATTTTCCAAAAACCGCCCGGAATGGCAGAGTTTTCAAAAACCGCCGGAAATGCATGTCAAATTGTTTTTTTTATATATTATTTAGTTTATTATGATAAAAAAAGCTATAATAAAGAAAAACACGTAATAAAAATAGTAACATTTTTCAAATATACATTAAAGAGAAACATGTTCACCGAATGAAAAATGTTCATTAAAGAGAAACATGTTCACCGAATGAAAATGTTCATCTAGAAGCTTATGCACTTCTTCCATGTTCTGAATAGAGCTTTCTAAGCAGCTTTCCTGAGTCAGAGTTTTCCTGAGTAAGAGAGCACCGAAGTAGTCAAATAGTAAAAAACAAAAACTCAAAGGGCACGGTGACTAACAGAGAGCGAAGAAATATTTGATCCTTTAACCATTTTATTTTTCAACTTTGGACACTGATTATAGAAATATAAATTATAAATTTAATATCAGACTGAATTTAACCTAATAAATCAAAACTAAAATGAACAAATGATATATATAATAGATGTTATACGTACTATGTAAGTGTATGAACCAGCAACTACAATTGGAAGTCGAGTTCCAAACAAGGATTGAAGAAATGTGCTTATTCTAGAAACAAACGAGTGTCTGAAACACTCGTGTCTTCTCATCCTACATTAATCAAAGCATTCAATTTCATTTCTATATTCAAAATCTCTAAAGCAAACAATAAAAATGAAAAAAGTTCTTACAACTCCTCCACCCATTTAAGGAACAAGTATAGCTGGAATCAGAACCATAACTCCAAACATTAATATTTTGTGCTTCACATTACCATGTTTTTCAAAAGAGAACCCTCTGCAGAGAGCAACTGGTGGTCATTTGTTTCATTTAGACCATCATAGGCATGCCACCACTCTAAATGACCATTTGAAACATTGCCTCATTCAAGGATGCTGCAATTGGACCAAAATTTTGACCATTGAAATCTGACTAATGTTCCAGAGCCAACTTCCCAAAGCTTTACGGTAGAATCCTTCTCGTAAGAGAGAAGAAACCTAGAAATCAGACAGTTAAATCACTACATGTCTACAAGCTAAGAGATAAGCTAAAAATCCTTCTCGCATACTATATTTCATAATTTCTTTTTAAATATGTTGATAATAAAGCTAAGAGATAATTTCCTATATATTATCTTCATTCAGGTTTTCATGTACACAACTTAAAATAATAGAGTAAGCACACACATATAATTACTTGCTGGAATATTTATGAAAATAGAATGTTTACCTGCAATGAATTAAGAATCCACTATATAGAGCAAACTTTATTGTATGTCTGCATTGAAACAAAGAAGAGGTGCATATTCAATAAACATATATAACGTTAATTGTAGGATCCAGTTCCTATCACTAAACTAAAACACTTAGTTGAAGTACAGGTGTAACTTTATTAGTATAATAATTCTAATAATAAGAATAATAGAAAAGAACGCACTGCAGGTTTAAAAAGAGAGATGGTGATTGAGTAATTAAAAAGAGAATCTACACTCAAAATCAACCAAACAACA
The DNA here is from genome assembly GCF_029865625.1 of Vigna umbellata. Classification (NCBI taxonomy): domain Eukaryota; kingdom Viridiplantae; phylum Streptophyta; class Magnoliopsida; order Fabales; family Fabaceae; genus Vigna; species Vigna umbellata. The sequence goes on from NC_142167.1 coordinate 56,797,320, forward strand.
AAAGTAATAACCTCAATCTAGGCCAATACCATGTTGAAACCCATATAAACAAACAACACAATCCACTGTTCACAACCTTCCCACTGCCACCGGTAAGCGCCGACTCATCTCCAAGTAAAGCAGCATGAAAGTTATGAGCAATAGCATCTTTGCCAGTGTAATTCTACCATAAAAAACAGTCCCCACATATTAGATCCTATCACACTAGATATAGCAAGAAGATATTGGATAGTGAAAAACCTAACATAATATCTTTGGAACTCCTTCATAAAACCGCCGAAAACTATTCGGGGTTATTAAAGCCGCAGGTAGAAAAAACCCCTAATAAAATTAATTCTTTTTGTAGTGCTAATTCTAGTTCAATAAGAATAAAAGTGTGTAAGACTTTATTTTCATATTTAGTAGGGATGGTTCTAAAGAAAATATGGATTAAAATTCTAAATTATATATATATATATATATATATATATATATATATATATATATGAGAATTTTCATTATTTAGTTCCATTTGTAAAACTTCATCATCTATGTAACCTTATTTTCTTACATTGTCTTTAAAATTTTGAAATAATTTCTCATGTAGAATAATAATGATACAAAACTTTTACTTAACACCAAATAATTAAGTGATATATATATATATATATATATATATATATATATATATTATTAATATTTTCATCTATAAAGGGAAGTTTGAGTTATATATAAGGATTGGATTATCACTTGCTCATGAATAAAATTATTAATACAAAAGAAGAATAACTTCTAATATATTAAAATTTGAACAAAAAATTCATTATTTTATCCTTGATAAAATTAGTTTAAAGTCACGTCGCTTGTTAAAATGTTTTTAAATTACATTCATTATACGTGTCGCGTTGTTTATTGACTTTAATAGCAGTTTCTAAGAAGTCATAAGTATTACTTTCTATAATTAAACCTATCAAATTAGATTAGTTATAAAGTAAATTCTATTATTATTATTATTATTATTATTATTATTATTATTATTATTATTATTATTATTACAATTATTATTACTTTATTTTTAGGTACGTACTTGTCAGTAAGACAATGCATTAATTCTTGGATGGCGCACGTATAATAAGGAAATAATGGTAGCAGAGCCTACTACCTGCAAAGCAGAGTCTTGTAATAAAATTTGGAAAGTGGAGGTAGGTTCCTATCGTTTTATCGATATTAATACGTTCATTAGAACAAAATCAATATCAATATATTAATTGTAAGACACAGTTAGGTCACCATTCTATTAACTGCGGACATAACCCTATCCTCTTCACCCTCAAAATACACAGCTTCCAATATTCTTATCAATAGATTTTTTAAAATATCATTGCACATTGCTAATAGCTTTTACTGGAGCTTGCCACATATCTTGAAAATTAAGAGAAAACATGCAGAAACATGTTCTAATAAAAATGCCAAAAATAAAGTAAAAAAAGAATAAGAATGAAAATAGGTTCAACCTTTGACAGTCTACAACATTGTACACGAAGCAAGTGTGTGTAATTAATCCATAGTATTAATAATATTGTGGTGATAGGTATATATGCAGGTACACCATCATTGATTGATCTTTATACCTTACCATTACACTCCCTTTGGTCTGAAACGAAAAAGTAATTAAGACAACCTAACTACATTATTCACTAGGGTCTTATTTACAAATACGTGGAGGGCACGGGTTAATTTTGTTTGCATACTGTTCACTATTCAAGCTGTGGTCTCTGATGGATGAACAGAATATAAATAGTGAAGGACATGTTTTATAGTATGGAAGAGTACGTTGAGTGGGTCTACAGTGAAGAACAACAGAATGAATGAGTATAGCTTTGATGTTTCATTATGAAAAAAAAAAAATCGATTGATAGATTTTACTCCCTATTTAGTGCAGGATCATGAAACAGAAGAAGAAAACCCATTTGGGTCCCACCTTTTCTTTGCAGATTTACCAACCTTGGAAGATGATGGGGCCTGTACTGAAGACTCTGGATTAAAACACGACACAGGTGATTAATATATACCAAAATTTAGGTTTTCGTTTGGTATGTAGTTACCTATCTACTTATTTATTTTATTCAAAATTCCACTCTCACCATCTTCTCTAATTTTTAATTCAGTTTCAATTCATTATTTTTCGTATGTTTCACTTTTATACTTTTTTTTTAAATATCAATTTAATTTATGGCTTTTTAAATTTTAATCCTTCTAAATTATATTTGCTTATTATCAACTACTCGTGAGATATGATAATAATCATGCTATTGTCGGCCAGTAACGTTGTATATTAAAGAAGATTTAATTTCTAAAAATACATCATGATTTATTTTTAGTTTTAGTTCTTATATGTAACATCCCAAAAATACAGATAAATTATATGATAGAATGATTACATTTAATAATAATTCAGATCAGTCTTAAAATTTAAAAGGGCGTACAGTTATGGCCGACCGGCCTTACATAAAGAGTTACAATTAAACTATACAACAATTACAAGTCTGACCGAACATTCTATTGTTCGGTCTTAACTTCTACTTCTACCAAATTTTCTTCTTCCAGCGCCTCTTCCAGCAGCTCGTCTCCTTCTGCAACGACAAGGACGGACATACAAAACCAGACAACACAGGAAATACAGGGTAAGCTTATGTAATTTAATTCAAGTATACACATACATTTCGCATATTCAAACACATCAAATACATTTCAACATGCGTTTCAAGCAAGGCCTATTACTAGACTGACTGTCCGGACGGTATGAAATCTGTGTAGCTACGACGTTCGTCCACCCGGGTAGTGTAGTAACTGGAATACTCTCATCAGCTGCCACCCGAGGTTAGTCCTATCTGTCCAAAGTACCCCTAAGGACTAGGACCTCCTGTCGTTCCCACACATGACCTACCCTCCTCTACGTGAGGACGAGTACTCACGGAACATAAGGATGAACCGCCAGCTAAGCATTACCACATTCATACTTTACAAATTCAGTAATCATCCAAGAGTCGTTCCTCCCCGGAACGCTCGTTCAATATTCACAACATTTCATCCAACTCTTGTACTCTTCATCTTTTATTATCCATCATTTTAATTTCATCTTTATCACCAATTCCAAGAACATCCAATACCGAACGTTCAGTCCTCACTCAGAATGAGGATGAACACTAGGAACGAGACTGAGAAATATCCCGTTCCAGAATAGAATAAGACCTAGAGGGTTACTACTAGATTTAGGAATAAACCGAATACAATTATATAATATATGACGAACGTTATTTGCAACCTGAATCAATTAAATGAACTGCTCTCGTGAGCTCAAACCAACACTCAAAGAATATATCAAGTACGGTGGCTCTAAGCCGAAGACAATGAATGTAGACACGTCAAGACGTTAAATAACCATACTTAGCATAATTCACATATAGAAACCCAATGCCAGTCAATGACCGAACACGATAAAAGGAAATTCTACTGAAGTTGGACAAACGCTATTTTATCAAGATTGATCAACTCTAAACGAGTACAGGCGCTTGGTATAAGACCGAGCACCACTCATTACGAGTGCTTGGTGTGAGACCGAGCACTAATTAAACTTATAATAAAAACATTAATAACAATAAATATAATAAGATACGATGGAGATAGTGTTTAAGAATAACTAAATATACAAATACATATATTTACAATAATGAAGTTTATCACTGAATACTTAGATGCAACTACGCTTGACCGAACGCTCAAGCACAATATTATCTCAAGAAGACGCTCGTCCTCAATTAGGATTCTTTCCAAATGAAAGAATCAAATTTCAAACAAGATTACTAGAAACACCGAACGGTCAAGGACCGTTCAATGACGAACGTACATTATCATAGGGAAAGTTCATATTCAGAATTCATTTACATTCAAACTCATTTCTCAGCATATCATAACACATTTCATACATTCATATCATAGCACATTTCATATTCCTCATACATCAGCTCACCATAATTATCATATATCAAATAATCAAATATCACAAAATCATGCTTCATGCAACTCAAAGAACGTCCATGCAGCACAATAAAACATACAAAATTAAATTAAATAAGCTTCCCTTACCTCTAGCGTGAACGATCGTCCTAGAGGCAGAAGTATGGTTTGCCTGACTACAATTTCTTCTACCATCAACGCTCAACCAACTCTTCAAACTAAAACAAATAACAGAAACTATGATTGGTTCAGGCAAGATGACAACATGCAACCAGAACTTGAGTTGCATGTTCTAGAGAACGGACGGCTAAAGACAAGAAAACTTACCAGTTTCAGAACTTGAAACTGTTGGATTCAATTTGAAGCTTGGGACGCCAGGAGTATTCCTACGGTGCCTGAACGGAGATCGGAGTAAAGAATTGGTGAGTTTTAGTAGAGAGAAGGAAGAACTTTTAGAGAGAAGGAGGAGAAATTGAGAAGTTCAGAGTCTGGGAAGAAGGGTGCATGCAGAAGAGAGTGAGACGGAAGTTTCAGAAAAATCATTTTCTTCCCACGTCAAAACGAGCGTCCGCTCTTCTGCTGACACCTGCATCCCACTATCTGATTTCTGATCCTCGTTACTTGACATCTGACGTCCGTTCGGAGGGGTTTTGGGTGCGTTTTAATGATTCTGACAAGAGGGGTTTTGGGTGCGTTTAACGAGATCTGACATTATATCTTTCATACTTTGACATTTATATATTTTTAATCAACTTTTAATTTACTTATACATTTACTTCTTATTATAATTGATAAACTTTTGATTACAGTTATTTGTATTGAAAGTATTTTTTTGAGTTAACAATAATTTTAGTTCTTGAATTTTAATTCAAAATTAGAATTCTTGTAAAAAACATTGATATATTTTAATTGACAAATTTTAAAAATTATGGATATAATCTTTTTTAATTTAATTATTTAAATCTTCCTCACGTATATTTAAGTAGATATTAAAGTATAAATGTGTTATAAAATGTAAACAATTTAAATGTTAATAAGAATTGTGTTTGATACGTAAAAAAAATTTAACTTTAAATTTAATATATTTTATTAATTTATTTTTAAAGTTTGAAATCAAAATATAAAAAGGAAGAAATAAAAAAATAAGTTTCAATTTTGGATCAAAGTTCAAAATCTGAAAAATATATTTAACTTGTTTTCTTGTAGTCATCCAAATATAGCGTCTAATATTTTTTGTTTTGACAGAGAAAAGACTAAAGAATTATACGTTTAACCTTTATAAGGAATGTTTTTAAACATAGGAATTATTAAAAGATGTATCTACGCACACATGTATTCGTCATTACTTATTATAATGTTTCTTAAATATTCTTTTATATACATACATACGTGTGTGTATATATATATATATATATATATATATATATATATATATATATATATATATATATATATATATATCAACATTTTGCTATTATTTTGAAATTTTTTACTTATTTATTTCAGTCCTTTGTTGTTAAGTTATTTTTATCTATTAGTAATTAATGAATAATTTCGTGTGTCTTTTATTTTCTTTTAACTTTAATCTATTTTAAAAGTAAAATAGTTAAAATATAACTTAATTTTGTTTTTGTTTTAGTAAATTATTGATGAAATATTCGAGTATCCACTTAAGAGAAAACTACAAACAGTCGTTTTAAATGTGGATAGGATCAACAAAGTTGACAAGACCAAAGGATCCACATAAAATAGTCAATAGGACCTTAAGGGCTGGGACCAACTCTCTAATGGGCCTTAGAAGTTAAAATTTTGGGAATTTCTTCCTACATGCCCATGTTTTCTTCCTGCACTTTATAATTTTTTAAATTCCAACTATGCTCTTGCTGAAATTAATAGAAAGGGAAAGTGAGGGGAATGATTTAGGTTTGTTCGGTGGTGGTGAGTGAGTATGGGTGGTGGTTGGTAGCTGGTTAGAGTGTGTTAATTGTGATCTTGGTAGTGATTGGAGGAGGTTGTTCGACTCGTTGTAATTCATTCTGTGTAAGTTTTCTTTCATGTTTGAATTATATTTTCATGTTTGAATTATTATAGTTGCGGAATGTGCAGTTCATTGATATTTTGGATCACACAATTCTATATTGAAAATATTAATTTTAGATATTTTAGACTTTTTATTTTAAAATATAAATTTTCATTATGCAACTTAGAATATATAAACTAAAATATAAATTTGGAAAACAATCAAGAGATATTATCTTCGAGATTATAAAATTCAGAATATAAATTGACATTCAGAATTGTGAAATCTGTATTGCATGTTATGTTATGGATTGCACAATTAAGAATGAAGTTATACCTTTTAATTAGGATTAAATATGTTTTTAATAATTAAATTACACAAACTTGAAATTTTTCTGTGTTCAAAATTTTTATATATTTAATTTCTTAAACTAAAAGAATATATGGATAAAACATTTTAGTCTAATCATGTTAATTTTTTTTAATGTGTCAAGTGTGTTTTTTTAAGTAACATTAAAACAAACATGTATCCAATAACGTAAATAACTCAAATATTCATATGAAACGTGTTTGACGTGTTAAAAAAAACTTAATACAATTGAATTAAAAAATTATATTTATTTACTTTTAAAGTTTGGAGATCAAAATATATTAAAGTTTTGGAAAAAAATAAATTCTAATTTCTGGTAAAAGTTCAAGAACTATAGAAACCAATTTAACTCTTTTAGATTATATAATATATAATGTAAAACGAGGAGGTGCATGAGTGAACGAGGAGCTTCAAATGAGTGAGAGTGAGGGAAATGTAATACCAACACAAATGTTGTGCTCGCTTGGAAGGAAAATGTTGTCAATAAAGAGCATTGATGTTTTGAAGAGATTTTTGATGATGATGCACTTGAAGACCTCAAGAAACTTTCACATACTTTGTCGAAGTAATTTTTTTAGAAATTTTTTTATTAGGTTTATCTTTCAAATGTAAGTACTTAGAAGACATGTAACTTAATCATTTATATTGATTTCTTGCGGCAATAATCGATTATCATAGGAGATAATCGATTATCATAAGTAGAAAATGCTTCGTCTCGACAATAATTAATTATCCCTAGAGATAATCGATTATCCTCTCAAAGTTAAAATTGTCCAGAGCTCAACAATAATTGATTATCACGTTTTCCAAAACCCATAACGACCTGAAATAATTGATTATCACTTAGGACAATCGATTATCTCTGGTAGTTGAGAGTTGTCTTCTCATTTTCTAACCCCTGGCCTATAAATAAAAGTCTCTTAAACCTTTCCAAGGTGATCTAAACTCTTGAGAGCACAAAATTGGTTTTGAGAAAGTTCTTAAGTTTAAGTCTTAGCTTGATCAAGTCTTGAGAAAGGAGAAGCTTGGTTTTAGTGTGTCTAAAGGTGCAAGCGGTTCTCTACAAGTTGATTAAGCTTGTGTCCATTTTGGGACGATTTAATCACTTAGTTTCCACTTGAAGACCGAGGTCATGAACAACGATGAATGAACATCTTGTCAAACCGTAATGGTGGCATCAAACCACGATCTTTAGTTAAACATTTCTACCTTACCTTTTTTATCTTGACAATACAATTGTGTTTGTGGAGATATTTGTTATCGACATACGATTCCTCATGCATCATAAAGGCTTTCTACAAAACAAAACTAAGCTAATAGTAGGCTAGCCCAAGCCCATTATAAATCAATTACAAAAAACAAATTCAAAGAAACAAACTATGTTACTACTCTAGTCTTAGTTCCACTATGCAGAAAAATCACGTGCCCAAATCTTGTTTTCAACTCTTTCTTGGTCTAAATCAAGAATTTGGTGAAGGTCCGTTCTTACAAACACATTTGATAACTTGGATCAGTGTTTAGTCGAATAGATTGCAAGAGAAAAAATATGCATTATAAAAGAAGCTTCCCTTTCTTGGGCTTGTGCCCTTGATGCAATTAAAAAGAAACTCTCTTTTGCTCTCTAGGAATAAACTGCAAGAGAAGTCACACCCAATTCAGCAAATCACAACATCCAACAAATTGCAAGTTATAACAAAAATAGTTTAAACAAACAGAAGCAAGATAGCTAAACAACTTCCCTATTAATGTTATTTCTAGCTGCTGGTTTTAGTGGACTTTGTTGTAGGTTCCTCCTTGTGCTCAACAACTCAACAAATCCATTCTTCACTTGTAGACATCCTACACTGCATTCTTGTAAACTGATGCACTAGCTATATGACACCAATTCAATCAGACTTGCACAACTACACCAAAAACAACATATACACCAAATGATAACATTGGCAGGTGGAAATTAAAAGGTAGTCACAAAGAGACTTAGATTTAATTGCAGAGTCTATTTTAAAAAAATGATACAATTCAGGGAAAATGAAGAACAAGTTGGTTCACAATTAAATATGACTAGTACAACTTGCACAACAAATCAATGAGTTAAACTGGTCAGAATCAATGGACCAAGCTGGTTAAAACAATGTTCTAGACTAATCCAAAGTAGCAGGCCAATCTGATCAAACCAATGAAAACAATGTGCAGCAGTATGTGTAGTGACAATTTTTAAAAACCAAGCAAGAACAAGTCAAATAAGTAGCTCATGAAATCCGAAATTAGTAATTAAAACAATGTTGATGTAGAAATGAAGAAGCTCAAACTCAATCAGAACAGTGTTGGCAACTTCCTATCTCATCTAACAAGTTCAACTAGATCTTTTCAAATAAAAGTCAGCATTCAACAAGTTCAATTAAACCATGAAATCAACAATCCTTTTCAAAACACTTAATATACCAATGATTCAGCAGACTATTTATAAATTGAATGCAACAGAATGCAATAATCAGATTCAATGCAAGAAAACTTTCTCTCTTGGTCTAATGGAGTACATCCGAGCTTAATCAATATGAACAATGATCAGTCAACAAATAGTTAGATGAACTACAAATTCTTTCTCTCAAATACCAAGGAATTAGGCTATAGCAGCCTCACAAAACTCACAACATCAGGTTTCTCTCTAGAAGCTTAAAGCACTCAAAAATGGAAATGTTTGGAAGGGAGATTCTCCCTTGGCAGTTCAAAGCTGGAGAATCTTTCAAACCACCACCATCTAAGATGCTACCAAGCACATAAACCTTCTTTCAAATTCTAGAAACCAGAGTGAAATAGCTTCTCTATCAAGAAAAGGCTAGGCTAAGATCAATGTTATGGACAAACAGGACACCTACCAAAGCAAAGGAATTGAAAGCACAGTACAATAACCCTCTAGATTAGATGAAGAAAGCAATTAAAGCTATATTAGGAACAACAGAAAAATTGCACATATGATAGACAAAATTAGATATAGCAATCAAGACAAGCAATAAACAAAGCTATCAAGAACAACTGGGACACAAATTAAACCTATCAATAGCTCTAGATCAGATTTTAAAAGCAAGAAAAAAACCAAACAAGTTGCATTTGCACCAAATTTAAACTCAGTTCAGAATTGGTTGAAACTATCCAATAAAATGCCTAAGAGAAAAGGCAGTTTTGCTAATGCATCAGATTTCATAAAAGTCAATTGCACCGATCTTTTAGCCTTTTAGAACTATGTAAATCTTTCTTTTGAATTGTTGTACATGTAAAATAAAGGTTTAATACCTATTTTGGTCCCTCTTTTTGTAGGGTATGTTCCACGTTGTCCTCCTATTTTTCAAAAGTTCACTAACATCCTACTTCTCCCAAAAACGATGCACGTTAGTCCTTTTTGGTTACGGCGTTAAAAAGACTAACGGGACAGTTGCCCAGTTGGCAAAAACCTGATGAGTTGTACAGTTTTGGTTGACGTGTTAAATTGAATTGCTGATTCATCCTGAAAGCAAAGTGATTCATGGTTGTTTTTCCCAAATTTAAAAGCAAAGTTAGGGTTGTTGGTGATTCGTGCTACATTTGTTCTCAAATCTAAAAGCAAAGGTTAGGGTTCTTGGAGATTCATGCTACTGTTGTTCCCAAATTTAAAAGCAAAGGGTTAGGGTTAGGGATGACTTCATCACAAAGTTGTTCTTCCTGTTCGAAGGCAACGTCCAAAGGATTTTCGCAATCCTCACACGGTGCTGTTTCGAGGGGAGTTGGGATAACCCCTATTTGCCACTATGGTGATGTTGCTGTAATGAAAGTTGCCAAAACTTCAAGGAATGTTGGGAGGAAACTTTGGGGATGTCATCATTACAAGGTGTTTTGAATACCGTAGTGACTTTTATGTGTATTGGATTTTATGTGTTCATACATTTTTGTGTTCTTGGTGAATAATAGGGTGGATTTTCAACTAGGATGTCATGTAATTTTTTCAAGTGGTGTTCTGAGGACAACGCTGATGATAGAGATGGTACAATTGTGGGACAAAGCAACAGGATATGTGATCTGGAAAATAATGTCAAAGAGTTGCAGAGAAGGATAAAGTTCTTAGTTGGAATTGTGTTTGTTGTTATTGTGTTGAACATTATGACATTGTGGCTGTGTTTAGCTTGATCTTAGGTGTGCAATGTGCAATGTATGTTTTGTTCATGTAATGGCTTAGGTGTTTAGCTTCATGTTTTGTTGATGTAATATTAGTTGGTGTTGTAATATGAGTGAACAATCTGAGTTCGTGCAATAAAGTTCGTTTTAGTCCCCCCTACGTTTTAAAAATGTTAAATGTGGTCTCCCTTTCCTTTAAAAATTGTTCAAGGTGGTCCCTCTTTCCTTTAAAAGTTGTTCAAGGTGGTCCCTAACGTATATGTCTGTAATACATATTAAGGATACCTGGCAAAAAACAGATATAATTACATAATATCACTACTTCCAAATATCACAACATAATATCACTACAACTATAATAACATATTTAATTAAAGTTCTTGATAGCACTACAAAATTAAAGTGCTTAATAACAATACAACATACATAATTAAAGTGCTTAATAAGAATACAGCATACACAATTAAAGTACTTAATAAGAGTACAAAATACATCCAAATACATCCAAATTTTCAATTAAATCTATGGATCTTTTCTTCTAATATTTAACTTTTTCCTTCCTATTGGTGGAGTTAAATCTCGGATGGAATCTTGAGTTGGTTGTGGTGGGTGAGGAGATTGGGGACTTGATGGTTGTGAAGGTGCAAGGGGTTGTGAACTTTGTGCCTGTGCTGGTTCTGTTGGTTCTATGATGGCTGGACGTAAAGGGCACACTTTTTTGTTGTGCCCCACTTCACGGCAGATGCTACATTTCTTTCGCTGCCCACCAACACTCATTTGGGTCCCATCCTTAGTTAGCTCCCATGGCTCCATTCTTCTTTTTTTCTTTGGTCTCCTGGCATCTTCCTCTTAAGTGGTGGCAGTATATCAGGAGAACTTATTTTTTCCCATAGGAGGTGGCCATTCACAGGATAGATGATGGACGCATATGCCTTTTCATATGTGGATTTCTTGAACCAAATTGGTATAAAAGTTTCTGGGTCTACATTTGAATAGTTCATTGATGCAACTGCATGACAACATGGGATGCCACTGATCATCCACTGTCGGAACAATCGGTACCGTTATAGAGTCGCGCAGCGGAATAAAATATAGATAGCGGAGAGCGTGTAACGATCACAATACAAGTTAAAATAGTCGGTTTCAAAAATAGATTTTCTTAGTGAACTTTTATCAAACAGTTGATGTGCTAAAAGTTTAAAGAGTGTAGAGTTCAAGAAAATCAACACAGAAAATTTATCCTGGTTCGAATCAAAATATTCTACGTCCAGTCGTTAATCACTATGAATAGTGATTAACCTTTTTTTTTACTAAAATATGGTTTGAAGATTACAATCAGATAATTAAAATAAGCAAAGAATAGAAAACACCTTCCTTCGACAAACGAACGGAAGAACCTGCTCAGCCAACTTGAAGAGAACCGCTCCGACCTTTGACACACAAAACGCGAGCTTCTCCTATTCACAAGACCAGGCAAGAGCACTCTATCACTTTGAGAACTTCCTCAGACAAACTGTATTCTCAAAATGGCATAGATCCTTTTCACTCACAAAGAGCTTCCCTTAGGCACAAAGCTCTAATACTCTCAATTGAAAAGTTCTTTCTAAGAGCTGTGAAGACCTCTATTTATAAGCCTAGTTTCGTGCAGGGTCAAAAACTGAAAAGACATCTCCCAACTGCCATTGATAATCGATTATCATAAGTGATAATCGATTATTTGTGTCCGTTATGGGGTTTTCAAAATGGTGATAATCGATTATCCTGCGCAATAATCGATTATTCCAAAGACTTGGACAGAATTAAATGAAACAATGATAATCGATTATTCTGTGTAATAATCGATTATTTGCGCAAGCAATCTCTTCTAAACTGGCTCGTGATAATCGATTATTCCTCTTTTGATAATCGATTATTTGTGCAATGACTCACTAAATACGAAAACTTCTAAGAGTTTTTACATCATTACATTTTATCCTATACATTTTTTTCTACAAAATGCATTTAACAAAGATGCATTTAGAGTCTTCAATTCTTCAGCTTTTATCATCATCAAAATTTTACAGTAGCTTCAAGATACCAATGCTCCTCATTGGTAACAATCTCCCCCTTTTTGATGATGATAAAAAATATCTTCTTGTTAAAAGCATTTCTAATTTCTTGCACAGATTTCATACTTACAAACATGTTAGTAATAACTGCACTACTTAAATTAGAAGTTTTCTCCCCCTTTTTGATCATAAGAAAAAAGTAAAAAGTGGAAAAACTCCCCCTCAAAATTTTCTCCCCCTGAACAAAACAATTGATGCATTTCAAAACAGAAATAAAATTGAAATTTAATAACATGAAAGAATAGAATACCTCATGGAATATAAGAAGAAATTCAACTCTAATTAAGAAGTATAAACAATATTAATTAATCCATAATAGAGATAAAAACAAGATATCTAACAAACTCATATATCTTCCCCTGAATGTAATAATCCCCTTTTAAAAACAGACTCTTAAAAAAAATTTAAAAAAAGTTTTTTTTTTTTTTTTTTTTTTTTTTTTTTTACGCTGTGACTTAAGATAATCGATTATTACTTTAAATAATCGATTATGTGCTAGCCAAATTGTCAAAATCCAAATTTTTGAGGACGAGATAATCGATTATTACCCTTGGTAATCGATTATTTACGTTAATTTCCGAAAAACACAAATTTGGGCCAAATTTTCAACCTAAGACACATCTAACATTCATAAATTATTTCAAAGCTCTTAAAAAATACCAGGATACCACAGAGTCTTCTTTTCCTTTTGAAAAATTAACGTGCAAAACAAAACAATAGAGTTTTGGTCCCCATAATCTCATATGGGTCCTTTGAGGTTAGAGACAATTTACTTTATAACAGGAATCCAAACATATTTTCCATTTGGAACATCAAAATGTTTAATTCTACATTTGTTAGAAGTGTGCCCCTTTTTCATACAATAAAAGCATGTGACATCATTTTGGTTTCTATAAGACACAATTCCTTTTTCAACCCATACCCTACGGGTTCTTTTAATTTGGTTCTTACTTTTAAAAACACTTTTGTTTTTATAAACCTTTTTAACTGACTATTTGTAAATATTTGAAAGTAAACAATGATATAATAAATAAAGTTATTATAAATCATTAAAGGAAGTTTCCATTTTCATTCAAACAAAAGTTCATAAATTTTTTAATACCTAAACCTTTGAAAAGTCCTATAAAGTTAAAAGAAAAGAGAAAATAGTGGAGAAAATGCGTTAGTATTTTTTAGTATCCAAAAAATAATAATAATGTCACGGTGATTTTTGGTTTTTTTTTGTAGTGACCATTCCCACGATTCCATAGCTTTATTCAAGCACTACGAAAAGCATGACAATAGTGGTTTCATATTGGCGTTGAATGTTTTGCAAATTAATTGTCAAATTTTATTTTAAAAAAAGAATTTCAATTTTGAAAAGGTAAATTCCAAAGCCGGGACTTGAACCCGAATTTCAACATCAAAATCAACTAGGTGTGCTATTGCGGATACTTTGAAATGAATGTACATAGAAAATTACTTTAATTATTTTTCCACTTAGTGTAGTGCATCAGACAACCATTTTTTGAAGCTTTCCACTGATATCACTTATTTTTGCATTCATACAAACTATCTGTATTTTTGCAAATGATTTTATATTCCTTCGTCAAAAATATATTTTCCATTCGAAGGAAGATATAAGTGATTTATTGAATAAATATAAACAAACAATAATGTCGAACATTTATAACTTTTAAAGAAATTTAAAATACTTTGTTAAACAAAAGTAGATGAAAGATGTAGAATTTATTTCTAAATTACCATAGCTTTACCCAAAATCAATCTACTAGTCCTTTCTGGGACAATTTAATCACTTAGTTCCATCTTGAAGACCGAGTTTACGAACAACGATGAATCGACATCTTGTTAGACCGTAGTAGTGACATCAAACCACAATCTTTAGTTAGACATTTCTACCCTACCTTCTTTATCTTGACAATACAATTGTGTCCGTGGACGTACTTGTTATCGACATGCGGTTCTTATGGGAAATGAGATTATATATGTGATGGTGACTTGCGAAAATCTTGTGAAATTGTGAGGTGTGCGAAGAAATGTGTTTACGTGAAGCGTCTACTTGTGTTGTCAGATATTATATTTTACATGTTAGGGTATGCATAATAGTGCGATAGTAGTCAATATCTTGTATCTCAATTTGTTCCATGAATTTTGATTATTTAGTTGGTACACACAGGTAACAACTTCAAAGTGATCAAGAAGAAGAATAATTTCTCTCTCTTAATTTCTCTAAGGGGAAAAACGTACCTTTTTTCTGATGTGCTTTGTATATTTAAAACAGGAAAATAAACCGTTTACCTGGAAATCCGGACAGTTACCGAAGTGGACTATTTGGAAGTTGTAACTGCTAGGTCGTGTCTGGTACTGAGTCAACTACTTGCGTGATTCGTGGCGTTGCATTAGCTAATATTTGTAACTGCTTATTCTTTACTGCTGAACCGTTTATTATGATGTCGTTCACTATATGTCGATCACTGTTTGGGTCGACACAAACATATTAAATGTTGTGAGAGCGATAGATGTCGCGACATCGTCGCTGGCTTGTGGTCTGTCGCGACATCATCGCTGGCTTGTGGTCTGCCAGTACGTCGACATCAACAAAATGAATGTCGACCTCACAAACGATTGGCGTTTAAGGAGTGTTCGATACTCCTGTGATTGTGAGAGGGGTCGACACTCTATCGTCCGTGGTGTTCGTCGACAGTTGGTGAATTTAGGTATCCTATGGTACAACAAGTTTTCATTTTCATTCAAACAAAAGTTCACGAATTATTTATTACCTAAACCTTTGAAGAGTCTTATAAAGTTAAAAGAAAAGAAAAAATAGTTGAGAAATGTGTTAGTATTTTTTAATATCCAAAAATATAATAATAATGTCACGGTGATTTTTGGTTTTTTGTAGTGACCATTCCCACGATTCAATAGCTTTATTCAAGCATTACAAAAAACATGAAAATAGTGGTTTCGTATTGGCATTGAATGTTTGTAAATTAAATGTCAAATTTTATTTTAAAAAACGAATTTCAATATTTTGAAAGGTAAATTTCAGGCTGGGATTTGAACCCGAATTTAAAAATAGAATTTAACCAGGTGCGCTAATACATATACTTTGAAATGAAGGTATAGGGAAAATTACTTAAATTATTTTTCCACTTAGTGCATTGCATCAGGCCAACATTTTTCATTTCGAAGGTTTCAACTGATATCACTTATTTTTGCATTCATACAAACTAACTGTATTTTTGCATTAAAAGAAATCGCTTCTAATGAGGCGAAAATTGAAGAGATTGATACAAGGAAATAGTCAAGGAAAATAAAATGGAATTGAAGATGTTACCTCCACATTTAAAGTATGTTTTCTTACAAGAAGGTGGGAATAAACCAGTCATCATCAGTAATTCTTTATCCTCTAAAGAAGAAGAAAAGTTGGTGGAAGTACTAAATGCCAACAAAGGAGCTATTGGATGTACAATTTCTGATCTCAAAGGTATAAGCCCAACTTATTGCATGCACAAAATATTCATGGAAGATGAGTATAAAGAAGTTGCCCAACCACAAAGAAGACTGAATCTTGTGATCAAATAGGAGGTTAGAAAAGAAGTGATGAAGTTTTTGGAGGCTGGTATTATATACCCTATTTCTGATAGTGCATGGGTAATCCGAGTGCAGGTGGTGCCAAAGAAAGATGGGATGATAGTTATATACAATGAAAAGAATGAGCTCATACCTACTAGGACAATTACTGGGTGGAGGATGTGCATTGATTATAGAAAGTTGAATAAGGCTACAAGGAAGGATCACTTTCCTCTTCCTTTCATGGATCAAATGTTGGAGAGATTGGATGGACAAGCTTTTTATTGTTTTCAGGATGGTTACTCAGGGTATAATCAAATTGTGGTAGATCCAAAAGACCAGGAAAAGATATCCTTCACATGTCCTTTCGGTATTTTCGCTTATAGAAAAATGCCATTTCGATTGTGTAATGCTCCAGCCACATTTCAAAGATGTATGTAGGCAATCTTTGCAGATATGATAGAAAAGTGCATAAAAGTCTTTATGGATGATTTCTCGGTATTTGGTGATTCCTTTCAAGTTTGCTTATCTAATCTAAATATTGTGCTTAAAAGATGCATACAAACAAACCTTGTTCTTAACTAGGAAAAGTGCCTTTTTATGGTGACTGAAGGTATTGTTTTGGGTCACAAAGTCTCTTCTAGGGGAATTGAAGTTGACATAGCAAAAGTGGAAGTAATTGAGAAACTTCCACCACCTACAAATGTGAAAGGAATCAAGAGTTTTCAGGGACATGCTGGGTTTTATAGAAGATTCATTAAAGATTTTTCCAAGATTGCCAAACCTTTGAGCAATCTCCTTGTCAAAGATGTGCCTTTTGTGATGAATGATGAATGCATGAAGGCTTTTAACATTTTGAAGAAGAAGTTGGTTTCTACGCCAGTGATTGTAGCGCCAAATTGGAATCAAGACATTGAGTTAATGTGTGATGCTAGTGATTATGTTATAGGTGTTGTGCTTGGTCAACGAAGAGAGATGGTTTTTCACACTATCTATTATGCAAGCAAAGTTTTGAATGAAGCCCAGTTGAATTATGCCACTACAGAAAAAGAATTCCTTGCTATAATATATGCCTTGGAGAAATTTAGACCTTATCTCATTGGGTCTAAGGTGATCATATACACGAATCATGCATCTATAAAGTATTTATTAACCAAGCCATATTCTAAATCACGCTTGATTAGATGAGTTCTTTTATTGCAAGAGTTTGATGTGGCAATCCGTGATAAGAAGGGCAGTGAGAATGTGATTGTTGATCATCTATCCAGGTTAGCAAACAGTGAAATCACAAGCAAGGAGAAAGAAATTTGGGAGTCCTTCTTAAATAAAACACTCCTGTATATTCACTAGAGACCATGGTTTGCTAATATGGCTAATTTTAAAGGTGCAGGAGTAATCCCAGAAGATTTTAAAGAAAAAAGTTTTTGCATGATGCAAAACAATTTATCTGGGATGATCGGTTTTTATTTAAGATTGGAGTAGACAATCTTTTGAGGTGTTGTGTTACTAATGAAGAAGCAGAAGGAATTCTTTGGCATTGTCATGATTCACCTTATGGAGGGCATTTTAATGGAGAGAGAACAACTGCAAAGATTCTCCAGTCAGGATTTTACTGGCCTACTTTGTTTAAAGATGCTCATAATCATGCTAGAAATTGTGATAAATGTCAGAGAACTAGAAGCATCTCAAGAAGACATGAAATGCCATTACAGGGAATTCTGGAGGTTGAAGTCTTTGATTGCTGGGGGATAGATTTTGTTGGACCCTATCCACCATCTTTGAATAATTAATATATTTTGGTGGCAGTTGATTATGTGAGTAAGTGGGTGGAAGCAATGGCTTGTTCTAGGAATGATGCCAGTACTGCCATTAAATTTTTGAAAAGGAAAATTTTTGCTCGGTTTGTCGTTCCTAGAGTTCTTATCAATGATGAGGGATCTCATTTTTGCAATACTCAGCTAGCAAAAGTACTCAGGCATTATGGTGTGAGACATAAAGTGGTTGCACCTTATCATTCGCAAACAAATGGGCAAGCTAAGGTGTATAATAGGGAGATAAAGATGATTTTGGAGAAGACAGTTGCTTCATCAAGGAAGGATTTGTCTCATAAGTTAGATGATGCACTCTGGGCATACACGACTGCAATGAAGACTGCTATAGGACTATCTCCTTTTCAGTTAGTCTATGGAAAAACATGTCATTTGCCAGTGGAGATGGAGTATAGAGCTTTATGGGCAATAAAACTCTTGAACTTTGATCCTTTTGACACTGCTAACAGAAGAAGAAGGCAAATTCTTGAGCTTGAAGAGATGTGTTTGCATGCTTATGATTCTTCCAAGAATTACAAAGAAAAGGTAAAATTTTACCATGACAGGAAACTAGTAAAGAAGGTTTTTCATCCAACACAGTAGGTGTTATTGTTCAATTCACGTCTGAAGCTTTTCCCTAGAAAATTGAAGTCTAAGTGGTCTGGGACGTTCACAATTAAGGATGTCAAACCACATGGGGAAATTGAATTGTTACATCCTACTTCTGATGATCCACAAAGAAGTTGGGTGGTTAATGGGCAATGTCTCAAGCATTATTTAGGTGGTGAGGTTGAACGCCTTTCCACAGTCTTGGAGTTGGTTGACCCTTGAGCATAATGGTGTCAAGATAGTGACGTTAAATAAGCGCTTACTGGGAGGCAACCCAGTTCTCTAAACTTATCTCTTTAGTTTATGATATGTTTAATTCTTTTTAATATGTACTGTACTTGGCCTAATGAATTATGCTTGAATGGTTTGGATAATGTGTTTGTGATGAGTAAGGTTTCTTGTGCTGCTTTATTGTGTTTATTGATGTTGAGATGATGCATGGTCTAGTCTTATAGACAGGGGGTTGCTCATGATTGTTAGAAATTGATGCATATTGTGGATAATTTGCGGGGCTCCAAAGTTTTTGATTGATTGAATGCTATTGCTTTGGAAGCATGATTGATTTTTCCTAATTTACTATGATTGAACCACTTGTTTGCTTGTTATACATGATCAAGGCCATGTTTTTCTTCTCCCTTAGAGCCAATGCCAATAGGTGAACCCAACAAAGAATAATGTTTCTCTTTATCCTTTGAACCTTGAGCCTAAAGTTGAAAGTTGAAAAACCCTTTTTGAAATCCTTACCTTGAGTTAAGTAGAGTATGTTTATATGGTAATGGAGAATGATTCAAGTTTGGGGTGATGAGAAACCGAAAAGAACTTTGTGAAATTCATTAAAGAGCATTGAGCAAAAACAAAAAGCAAAAGAAAAGAAAAGAAAGAAAAGAAAAGGTTAAGCTCAATGCAAGTAAAGTTGGAAATGAGTTCAAAATTGGTTTCTCACATAAAAGAAGAAAGAGAGTTGATTGTTAATGAGAATAAATGAATTGTGGACTCTCTTAACTTAAGGATTTTGTTGTGTAGGAAAACCAATTTTTTTCTTAGCCCAGCCTCAATACAAGCTACAAAAAGTCCTTGTGATAATAACTTGCTTGTGAGTGTGTTTGATATGTGGTTAAATGAAAGGAAAAGTTGATTCATGTTACATTGTGATAGTATCATGTAAGAATGTCACCTCACTATACACCTATGAGTTTGAGTGGAACACTTTGGAGTGCTTGAGTGAAACACTTTTGAGTGCTTGAGTGAAACACTGTCTTTTGCTGAGGAATAGTTCCATGCACTATAGGATAACATTCTTGCCTGCCTATTGATCATTCATGAGTTTGCATCTATTATATATTGTGAATATGTGAGCACCACAGTTGAGCTTGTTTGACTAATGCATCAATGCATCTTGACTGATATTTTTATGATAAACAGTTATGAGTGATTACTTGTCCTAAAAGAAAGTGCTTTGTGATATGTTGAACCATTGAGGAGTTGTTTAGGTTCAGTCACATGTTGTTTTGCTTGAGGACAAGCAAAGTTTCAAGTTTGGGGTTGTGATAACGGTTGATTTCACCGTTATTTGGGATTAAATTTGGATAATAAATGAACCATTTTTGACTTAGAAGCTTGCTTGTTCTCTTGTTTTTAGCTTATTTTAGTGAATAAGAGAGTTGAGGTTATATTTGAAGATTTTGTAGGAAACTGGGATGAATTGGAAGAGGAGTTAAATGTCAAGAAGTTGGAACTCAGAAAGGACCAAAAGAGCACCAGAAGAGAAGGCTGCTAAAGGTCGCAGGACGCTTGGGCGACCTTTTCTAGGGCCCTCAGCACAAGATGCCTCGCACTCACGCCTGAGCACCCTTTCAGGGACGCTGAGCGCCAGTCTTCAAGTAACGTTTCATGCCTGGGCGCGCTTCCTGGGGAGCTGAGCGCCACTCCTCTCGCAAGCTCGCCTTGGCGCCCTAAGTTGGGGCGCTGAGCGGTGTCAACATTGGCCTATGATCTAATTCAGCTATATATAAGGACTTGGACGTCCTAGAGAGAGTATCTTTTGACATAACTGACATAAATTAAGATTTTTCCAACTCTCTGGAGGCAGAAGTGGATGTGGAAGCTCTCCTTTTCATTTTTTAGGGTTTATCTTTCATTCTCATTCCATTGTTCATCTAGTTTCTCCATGACAAGGGGGAACTAAAATCAATTTGTTGTTGGGGATGATGTAACCTTGTGAACTCTCATGTATTTGAATTGATTCCAATTTATGTATGGTTCTTTCATTAATTGTTAGGGTTATTCTTCTTTGCTCTATGCTTGTTATGTTTAACTCATTCATGACATGATTATTGGTTTTCGTGATATGGACATATACGGGGAACCCTAGATCTGGAGAATTGCTCCCAAAAGCAATATTGGCCAGGGATGGGGATAGGAGGTTTGGTCGTCTTAAGCTTCTAATCATAATGCAGAATTAATTATTAGGGATGCAAGGGATTGTGGTATAGTAATTAAGGATAGGCTTTCTTCACCGAGGGATCGGGTTTTAAGTACTTTAGAAAGCGACGTTAACAATTGAATGAAGAAGATGAATTCTTATATGCATGAGAATAAACTAGGTGAAAAATTAGAAAGCGATGTTAACAATCTCATAATTACAATATCATTCATTCACCTTTGTGTTTTTCTTCAATTGATAAAAAATGTATTCATATTTACTTTCTTGTTTTTGCATTCAAAATTATAAATTGTTCTTAAAAGGCTTAATTAGTTAAGTAATGACATGACTGTTTAGTGTCGTGAGTCTCTTGGGAAATGATACTTGGTTTTACCAATTATTATTATTTGATACGATTCAGTACACTTGTCGAGGTCTTAACACTGACCAACACATTAGCTTAGTTTACTCTTGGTAGAGATAATATAGATGTTGTGTTAAGGTCACAGGGCAGAGCTATTAATAGGCAAGGAATTGGTTTTGTTAAAATAGAATGACTCAGTTTCGCACACCAAGAGAGGGTGTGAATTGGTGAAGTGTAAAAAACAAAAGATTTTAAAATCATTTTCACAAAAATTGATGCCTTTATACTTTTCTTGATATGCAAGGTAAAAGATTTTAAATGCAGCGGAAACTTAATCGAACAATTATAGAATGTAATCGATTTAATAAAAGAGAGTAGGGACCAGAAAATTCAAACATTGAGTTTTTATACTGGTTCGGCCAAGCCTACATCTAATGTCCTTCCAACCACAGGAAACCAATGTACTATACAGATCAAGCTTTTTACAACAAGGGTTTTATAGAGACCTCACATCAAAAATATAAAACACCTCTCTAACCCTCTAATCTAATATAGGTAGTCAACAACAAGACCAACAAATCAAGAATCCCCTCTTCTGTCCTATAACCCCTTTGAGGCACCCTCAAAGTCAAGAACACACACGTTCTTCTTCCTGTAATAACAACAGGGAACTCAAACCAATCTTCACGAGATTGCATAATATGATCACGTAGTTACACCCAAGTGTGCAGATTTGATCAGTCTTTGAAACACAACAGTCTTGTTCTTCAAGAAATCACAAGTTGTTGATCACCACGGTCAATCTTGTTTCTTGGAGATTTTCCTCTCTTTTAGTAAGATCATAGCTTTCTGTAAATGATGTGAAATTGTTAGAATCACAAAAGTTCTTACAAAACTCAAATCTACGTTAATCTATAGTATAACACATATCAGTCGCATTTTAATCGATTGAGCTACAAACGTAATTGATGGACAAATTTATGAACACCAAAATATGATGTCACAAACTTGTTTTTCAATCGGCAAGTATAACCGAATCGTTCAAGTAATAAACTTGGTAAGACCAAGTATCGTTCTTCCCAAAGGACTCACGGCCTAGTTTAGTTGTGTGGTTTATTGATTAGCTAAGACTTAAAGACAAAATATTTGGATTTTATATGCAAAAGATGAAAATTAAATATGTATGCATGAAGTTTTGATCAATGGCAAAAGCAAAAGATAAACACTTTCAATGAAATATATGTATGAATATGTTGTTGGGGTTCAATTTCATCTTATCCACTCTCATATATTTTAAAAATTCAACATTCAAATCATCAATGTTAATGCCACTCTCTAAAGTACCTTTCAAGAAGGCTTCTCCCTAATCACGAGTTCATACAATTCCTAGCATTCCTAATGATCAGTTCATAAGTGCAGGAGCTTAACGACAACCAATATGATATTGGGAGAAATTCCCCGGATCTAGATTTCCCCGTACGCGCCCGTATCGACAAAACCAATAATCATTCATCGAATGAGTTAAACAATGCAAGCATTACGCAAAGAGGAAAAACCCTAACTAATGATGAAAGAAAGCATAGATCTTAAATAAAAGATGTAAAAACAAATTCCATATATGAGAGCTTCAAAAGATTACATTGATTCCCCAACAAACATACAGAGTTTAGTTCAACTTATTCATGGTGAACCTAGATGAATAACAATGAAAGAATGAAAGATAAAACCCTAAAACGGTGAAGAGGAAGCCTCAGCATCCAAGATCCTCCTTCAAAGGGGGTGGAAGAGAGAGTGTTTGCTTCATTCCAGCCAAAGATACCTAACCCTAGGAAACTCTAAAGCTTATATATTATTCGTAAATTACAGAAAATTAGGTCCAAGCCCATAAAAGTGTCGCTCAGCGGTAAGTGCGTCAGACGTTTCTTCCCCTCAGCGGCCATTTTGCCCCTCAGCGGATCTCCCGTAAGCTCCTGAGTGCCGCTCAGCGATAAACTGCCGCTGAGCGGTGACTTCGGCTTCTCCTTTTGCACTTTTTGATGTCTTTTCTGATTCCATCTCTCACCTTCTTCACTTCTTTCACCAAATTCACCTTAAAACCTGCACAAAAACACTGAAATCAAGCATAAACCTGTCCAGCTCTCTTATTTATGAAAATATGAAGAAAAGCATGATTTCAAGCTAGTTTCTAAGTGTAAAGGTTGCTTTTAGTGTCAATTTTAATCATGAAAATAACAGTTTTTCAACTGTTATCACAACCCCAAACTTAGAACTTTGCTTGTTCTCAAGCAAACAAGATGTAACTCAATCTCCAACCAATTCATATGATGGTTCACTCATTCCAAAAATCCTCTTTTTAGATAAGTAAAAACTTCAATCAAACTTATGACCAAGAGTTCAATCAAGATGTGCACATGCTTTAGTGTTTCACAAAGTCAATTAATTACCAACAAATGCTCTTTTTCATGAATGACCAATCAATTAAGCATGGATGTTCATGTGCTAATGGAATATCTCCTCACTAGGTAAAGTGTTTCACTCAACACACAAGTGTATAAAAGGTAATCACTCATTCACTCTACTATCACAATGTCACATGAATCAACTTTACCTTTCATTTTACCATAATCAAAATCATTCACAAACATGCATCATCACAAGGACTTTTCAGTGGCTTATACTGTGGCTGGGCTAACAAGAAAATTGGTTTTTCTGGATCGCAAAATCCTTGAGTTAAGAGAATCATAACACACAATTATTCTTATTTTTCCCAACTTGCCTTTGCATTTGCATTGAGCTTTACTTCTTTTTCTTTTCTTTTCTTCTTCTTTGCCTATATTTCCTTTTTGGCTCTTAGCTCAATGCTTTTCCTTTTTCATGTTTTCCTAACAACCCCAAACTTGAACATTTAACAATACCACAAAATATTTTCTTCTTAACTCAAGGTAAAGATTTTCAATCAAGGGTTTAAGTGTATGTTCAAGGCTAAGGGTTCAAAGGATAGAACAATAAGTGTCGCAACCGGAATCGCGACGGGACGACGATCCAACAAGAAACGGGTTTCGAAAAGAGATTTGGAGTCGCCACCATAGTTTATTATGGAAAACTACGGAAAAACCATAAAATAATAAGACATGGTCCACGAAAACCATATTCTGGGTTCGGGAGTCGGTTACGCGTAGGGAAGGTGTTAGCACCCTACAACGCCTGCCCTAAGGCAGTACCTTTAACTAAATGCACGAATATGATGTGGTTTTCAAAATGTTTAACTATCCCCAAAAATAAAACTCTAAAGAAACAAAATATATTTTTTAGTTTTTTGGGCCCGACAAGGATTGACCTTGCTCCTACGTATTCTCATTCAAAATGAGAAATCAGGGTTACGTAGTTCTAGCTAAAAGATTGTTTGTTGTTTGGAAAAGCAGATGTTTTTAATTTTTGGAAATTTTTATGTTTTTAATATTTTCGAGAAAAAGAAGGTAATGAGTACTAGGCCAACGCGAACGATCGCACGAGTACTCATACCTTTAAAATGATATTTAAATATTTTTAATTATTTTTGAAAAGAGAGATAACGATATTAAGCACTAGGCCGATGCGAACGATCACACGAGCACTCATACCGCTATATACTTATTTAGGAAAACTTAAGGGTATTGAGTGCTAGGCTAATGCGGACGATCGCACGAGCACTCGTACCCTCGTTTAAAATTACATAAATAAGAGAGAAAGGTATTGAACACTAGGACGATGCGAGCGATCACACGAGTGTTCAACCTTTAAAACATATTTTTTTGGAAATTTTATTTAAGAAAAGAAGAAAAGGTTTTTAGCACAAGGATGACGCGAGCGGTCACACGTGTGCTTAACCTTCAAAACGTATTTTTTGGAAATTTTATTTAAGAAAAGAAGAAAAGGTTTTTAGCACAAGGACGACGCGAGCGGTCACACGTGCGCTTAAACCTTTAAAACTTTTCTTGTAAATTTATTTAAGGAAGAAGAAGAGGTTTTTTAGCACAAGGACGACGCGAGCGGTCACACGTGTGCTTAAACCTTTAAAACGTATTTTTGAAATTTTATTTAAGAAAAGAAGAAAAGGTTTTTAGCACAAGGACGACGCGAGCGGTCACACGTGTGCTTTAAACCTTTAAAACTTTTCTTGTAAATTCTTTTTATTTAAACTATTGTATTATTAAATATATATTTTAGGATAAGTAAATGTCTAAAATAAATAAATAGAACAAAATAAAATAAGACAATAAAGAAAAATAAATAAACAAAAGAAATTGGAGAGACTGAACGGACGTTGGGGACAATATTAAGGATAGCGAGCGTTCGTTGGGGAGAGGACGAACGTCCGTTGGGGGATACAACGGACGAACGTTTAGTAATGTGAGCTGAATGATGAGCGTTCGTTGGGGAGAGGACGAACGTCCGTTGGGGGATACAACGGACGAACGTTTAGTAATGTGAGCTGAATGACGAGCGTTCGTCGAGAGATATAACGGACGAACGTTGGGAACGAAGACTGAATAACGAACGCTCGTTGAAGAGATGACGAACGGACGTTGATAAATTGAGGCTGTGACGAACGCTCGTTATTGAAATGACGAACGAACGTTCAACAATGGAAGCTTAAAGACGAACGGTCATTGTTTGAAACAACGAACGGACGTTCAAAAATGGAAGCTTAAGGACGAACGTTCGTTATTGACATGACGAACGTTCGTTATTGGAATGACGAACGAACGTTTAGTCAGGGAAACCTAATGACGAACGTTTGTTATTGGAATGACGAACGGATGTTTAGACAGGGAAACCTAATGACGAACGTTCGTTATTGGAATGACGAACGGACGTTTAAACAGGGAAGCCTAATAACGAACGCTCGTCGTTGAAATGACAAGTGGACGTTTGGATAAGAGGCTAAATAACGAACGCACCAAAAAAGGCCCAAGGTTCTTGGACGCACGCTTAATTCTGGGCCTGGCCCAGTTGAATGGTTTCTAACCTAGAATTTCTTAGGGGTTCTGCCTTCCCACTCTCATTCACTCCCTCGCGCCGGCTCGTGCTCTCTCCAGAGATCCAAGATCTTCTACTCAGCACCACGACTCACTGCCATCTCCGTCATAACCGGCCACCGTCACCTCGACCAGAACAACCTTGGCCTCGCCGGCGGCAACTCGCGCCACCAGAACCACCACCAGCCACGACGCCACTGTCTCCACCTTTCTCACTTCGAAAACGGCGATTCTCAGGGAGGGTCTTCCTCCGCATTCATCTCCGATCCTCTCAGCACCATTATCCTAATTTAGTATTCTACAACGGGACGGTGAGCCTGAAGGTGGTGGTGTGGTGTTGCGTGGTTGAAGGCGACGGTGAACGACACAATGACCAATCACTGCTTTGGCTCAGTGAAGGTAAAGTATGTGCTGGTGTTTGGGGGCTGGAAATTGGTCATTGTTCTAGGCTGTGGCTTTGTATAATGCAGGTTGAGGA
Source organism: Vigna umbellata (assembly GCF_029865625.1). Lineage (NCBI taxonomy): Eukaryota > Viridiplantae > Streptophyta > Magnoliopsida > Fabales > Fabaceae > Vigna > Vigna umbellata. The sequence continues at coordinate 56,824,231 of NC_142167.1, forward strand.
TGATGGTGTTATGCGTGGGTTGGAATGGAGGTTCCAATGGAGGAATAAGGCGGTGACCGTGAGGCGTTGGTAGTGGCCGTGGGCGAATATGGATGATGGTTGATGAGTGGATGAGGGAATGAGGTTTGATTGAGTAAATGGAAGAATATAAAGTTTGCGTATGTGCCTGTGATGATGGGTGGGAGTTGCAGCAGGTAATGGAGATGATCACGGGTATGGGGAAATCAAGTGTTGGAGGTGAAGATTGATGATGGCCGTGGGTGTTAATATGTCTTGTGGCAGTGGGTGAATATGGATGAAGGAAGTTGGAGGTTCAGTGTCAAGAAAAGATGAAGATGGATGCTCAGAGGAAGAGGATAAACCAATGCTATAAGATTCTAAAAATGGGGAATGTAGCAGACTTACCATAGCATAAGCAAAATGGAATAAGCATCGAAGGCAGTTATACAGTAAGCATACATGACCACACAGGGGAGCAAGATGCTTACCTCTCGGAGCTCTAGGGCTGCTGCTTGCTGCGAGAATCCGGTGACTTCCTCTCCTTCCTCCTCTGGCCTTTGTCTTTCTTTTCCGGTGCCAATGGTGGATATCCTTCTGTGACTGGATGATCGCTCTAGATGAACGTCCCTCGTGTGCCCCCTTTTCTCTTTTTTTCCCTCTGACCCCACAAAATCCTGCCCAAAAATCTTTGGAAAATCTCCTCCGCTAACCACCTTGTCCCCCCCAAGATCTTGGAAAAAAAAAATCCTTTTTCTAACAACCTGCTCCCCTCCTTCAGACACGCTTCCCATACGCCAATTCCCACGTTTTTCATTTTTTCTATTTTTTATTTTTTATTTCAATTTTATTTTATTTATTTTCATTATTTTTAATTTTAATTTTATTTTTCAATTTCAATTTTTTTTTTAACTATTTTGATTAATTGACTTTATTAAAACAAATTGCAGATAAGAAAAATAGAAATTGAATTAAAAACAAAAATCTAAATACATAAAAAAAAACAAAAAAGGTAAAATAAAATAAAAAACCAATAAAAATCCATTTTTTACAACCCGGACAAAATTGAGTGTTGACAATAAGTGTTCTCTTTTAGTGGGCTAACTTTATGAATTTGGCCAATAAAAAGGGTTCCAACAAACGGCCTTGATCATATGATGCAAAACAAGCAATTGATTCAATCATAGAAAACCTGGGCAAAGTCATTCATGCTTTCAGAGTAATAGCATTCAAACATAACAACTCTGGAGCTCAAAACCTCACATATAAGCTCATTCACATTTGACATACACATCCTGCTTAATCTCACAATCACAATCATAATATCATGCATTTGTTCACAAAGTTTGTGAATAACCTGTATAAGCATTTTAATGTGCACATCATCTCAACATCAATCAATCAATAAACATCATTCAGCATTACTTATCACACAATCACAGTTAATAGCAAACCATCATAACAAACCGGGTGTTCAATAGAGTACATCAAACCCCTAATCTAAAAACAAACAATACTTACAGAATACTGGGTTGCCTCCTAGTAAGCGCTTGTTTAACGTCACGAGCCTGACCCAAACTTTCAAGGATCAACCAACAACATCATTGTGGAAAATTGTTGCACCTCTCCCCCTAGATAGGGTTTGAGACGTTGACCATTCACCACCCAACTTCTCTGTGGATCATCAGCAGCTGGATTAAATATTTCAATTGCTCCATGCGGATGCACTTCTTTTATCACATATGGTCCTGACCATTTTGACTTCAGCTTCCCAGGAAATATCTTCAATCTTGAATTGAACAATAGTACCTGTTGTCCTGGATTGAAAACTCTATTCACCAACTTCCTGTCATGATAAAATTTAATTTTGTCTTTGTAAGCCTTGGATGAATCATATGCATGTAATCGCATTTCTTCAAGCTCCAAAATATGCCGTCTGCGTGTGCATTGAGTTTCATAAGGATCAAAATTCAAGAATTTCAAAGCCCATAATGCTCTATGCTCCAATTCTACTGGCAAATGGCATGGTTTCCCATAGACTAATTGAAATGGTGATAATCCCATAGATGTCTTCATTGCTGTCCTATAAGCCCAAAGAGCATCATCCAATTTGAGAGACCAATCCTTTCTTGATGAAGTCACTGTTTTTTCCAGGATCCTTTTTATCTCCCTGTTAGACACCTCAGCTTGTCCATTAGTTTGTGGATGATAAGGTGCAACTACCTTATGTTTTACTCCATAGTGTTTGAGTACTTTCTCTAGCTGATAATTGCAAAAATGAGATCCTCCATCACTGATCAACACTCTTGGAGTGCCGAAACGTGAGAATATCTGCCTCTTCAAGAATTTAATTACCATGCTAGCATCATTTTTAGGACAAGCTAATGCTTCCACCCATTTACTCACATAATCTACTGCTACCAGAATATATTCATTGTTGAAAGATGGAGGGAAGGGTCCAACAAAATCAATACCCCAACAATCAAAAACCTCAACCTCTAAAATACCTTGTAAAGGCATCTCATGACGTTTAGTGATTGTCCCTACTCTTTGACATTTATCACAATTTCTAGCATGATTATGGGCATCTTTAAACAAAGTTGGCCAATAAAATCCTGATTGGAGAACTTTTGCTGCTGTTCTTTCTCCATTAAAATGTCCTCCATAAGGTGAATCATGACAATGCCAGAGAATTCCTTCTGCTTCTTCATTTGTAACACATCTCCTCAGAAGATTATCTGCTCCAATTTTGAACAAATAAGGATCATCCCAAACAAACTGCTTGGCATCATGCAAAAATTTCTTTCTTTGTTGCCAAGTTAAGTCTTCCGGCATGACCCTTGCAGCTTTGAAATTAGCCATATCAGCAAACCAGGGTCTCTGCTGAATATACATGAGTGATTCATCTGAAAAAGATTCCCAGATTTCAGACTCCTTGCTAGTTACCTCATTGTTGACTAACCGTGACAAATGATCAGCAATTAAGTTTTCACTTCCTTTCTTATCACGGATGTCTACATCAAATTCTTGCAATAGTAATACCCATCTAATCAGACGTGGCTTAGAATCTAGTTTTGTCAACAAATATTTGATAGCTGCATGATCTGTATAGACAGTCACCTTGGACCCAATAAGATAAGGTCTAAATTTCTCTAGAGCATACACAATAGCAAGAAATTCTTTCTCTGTGGTAGCATAATTCAATTGAGCATCATTCAGAACCTTGCTAGCATAATAAATTGGATGAAATTTTTGTTCTTTCCGCTGGCCAAGGACAACTCCTATTGCAGAATCACTTGCATCGCACATTAATTCAAAATTTTGATTCCAATCTGGCGCTACAATTACTGGAGCTGACACTAACTTCTTCTTCAATGTATCAAAAGCTTTCAGACATTCTTCATTCATTACAAAAGGCGCATCCTTCATCAAAAGATTACTCAATGGTTTAGCACTTTTTGAGAAATCTTTGATGAATCTTCTATAAAACCCAGCATGACCAAGAAAACTTCTAATCCCCTTTACATTTGTTGGTGGAGGTAGTTTCTCAATGACTTCTACTTTAGCTTTGTCTACCTCAATTCCTTTAGCAGAAATTTTATGTCCCAATACAATTCCTTCAGTTACCATGAAATGACATTTCTCCCAATTAAGAACAAGATTTGTCTGAACACATCTTTTGAGGACAGTGTTCAAATTAGCCAAACATCTTTGGAAAGAATCTCCAAAACTGAGAAATCATCAATGAATACTTCAATGCATTTTTCTAAGAGATCTGCAAAAATTGCCTGCATACACCTCTGAAACGTAGCTGGAGCATTACATAATCCAAAAGGCATCTTTCTATATGCAAAGATACCAAAAGGACAAGTAAAAGCCGTCTTCTCCTGGTCTTTTGGATCTACCACAATTTGATTGTATCTCGAATATCCATCTAGAAAACAATAGAAAGCCTGCCCTAATAACCTTTCTAACATCTGATCCATGAAAGGAAGAGGAAAATGATCATTCCTAGTAGCTTTATTTAACTTCCGGTAATCAATGCACATACGCCAGCCAGTAACTATCCGAGTAGGAATAAGTTCATTCTTATCATTATAAATTACTGTCATCCCACCTTTCTTTGGAACCACCTGTACTGGACTCACCCATTCACTGTCAGAGATTGGATAGATGATACCTGCTTCTAGTAGTTTCAACACTTCTTTTCTGACCACCTCCTTCATAATAGGATTTAACCTTCTCTGTGGTTGAGCACTTGGTTTATAATCTTCTTCCATAAAAATCTTGTGCATGCAATAAGTTGGGCTAATACCTTTGAGATCTGATATTGACCACCCAATTGCTTCTTTGTTGGCTTTCAAAATTTCTATCAACTGCTCTTCTTCTTGTAGAGATAAAGAGTTATTGGTGATGACTGGCTTTGTTCCATCTTCCTCTAGAAAAACATATTTCAGATGTGATGGAAATCTTTTTAATTCTGGTGTCTGTGCTTTGACTGCTTCTTCTTTATCAATTATTTCGAATATTGGATCTTCCTCCGGACTCTTTTTCAATGTTTCCAAGTCCATCAGACATTCATCAATCAATTTCTCTTCTTCTTCATCTAAATCTTCACATGCATTAATGAGAGTTTTTTCCAATGGAGAAATATTTCGCACCATCCTTTCTTGCATCATACAAACTTCATCAAGTTCATCAAATTGAAAACATGCTTTGTCATCATTTGGATATGTCATGGCCTTGGATACGTCAAAAGTGACTTCTTCATCATCAACTCTCATTTTAAGCTTACCATTCTCTACATCAATCAGAACTCTAGCAGTCTTCATAAAAGGTCTCCCAAGAATAAGAGGAACATCACTATTCCCTTCCATCTCCATCACAATAAAATCCACTGGGAATACAAATTTGTCAACCTTTACTAGAACATCTTCAACCACTCCAGATGGATATTTAAGAGACCTGTCCGCCAATTGAAGAGCCATTCTGGTTGGTTTAATTTCCAACCCCTGAATTGTTCTGCACATGGATAGCGGCATTAGATTAATGCTAGCTCCCAAATCAATCAATGCTCTTCCAACTTTCACATCTCCTATGGTGCATGGAATAGTAAAGCTTCCTGGATCTTTAAGTTTAGGAGGTAGTTTCTGTATGATTGCACTACAGTTACCTTGTACATTGATAGTTTCCTTTTCAATATACTTGTGTTTCTTTGTGAGGAGTTCCTTCAAAAACTTTGCATATGCTGGCATCTGTTGCAATGCTTCAGAAAATGGTATGGTGATCTCAAGCTTCTTAAACAACTCCATGAATCTTTCCAACTGCTTTTCTTTCTCCTTCCTTGAATAACTCTTTGGATAAGGAAGTGGCTTTTCATACTCTTTTTCTTTTTGTCTCTCCTCTCTCTCTTCTTCTTTTTTCTTTTTCTCTCTCTCAACTCTTTCTTTCCACTCACATGTTTCTTTTTCACTCTCACTCTCATTTTCTTTCTCTTTTCTTTCTTGTTTTCTCTCTTCTAACACTCTACCACTTCTGGTCACAACAGTTTTACACTCCTTTCTGAGATTATCATGTTTCATCTTGTCAATTATTCTCTTAACATAAACCTCCATATTTTTAAATGCAGCATCTACATTCTGACAATAAGACGCATTTGTCTTCAAGAATCTTTGGAAAGTCTCTTCAAGTTTTGTTGTTTTCTCAATTGGAGTAGATTGCATTTGCCATTTTTGTTGTTGCACTTGAACCATTGAGACCTGTTGTATTTCCTGTGTTATTTGAGAAAGCTTCATTATTACCTCTTCAAGCTGTTGAGATATAATTCTATTTTGAATAAGCAAAGCATCATTTGACTGTAACAACTCCTTCTGACTATGATATCCTCTTTCAATGTTGAATTCGTTGTCACTAATAGCCATATTTTCAATAATTTCAGTTGCTTCCTCTGGAGTTTTCCATTTAATGTTTCCTCCTGCTGAGGCATGAAGCATCATCTTAGTTTGTGAACCAAGACCTCCAAGGAAAGTTAGGACTACTTCTTCTTCTTTGAAACCATGCATGGGCGTTTTTTGTAACAGGCTTTTATATCTGTCCCATGCATGCCCAGTGATTCTTCCATGCCCTGCTTAAATGAAGATATCTCTTGCTTGCCTTTTATCCTCTTAGATTGTGGAAAGTACTTGTTTAAAAACTTTGTCACCACTGCTTCCCAATCTGTGAAACTTCCTTCTGGAAAAGAATTCAACCAAAGTTTAGCATTGCCTCCCAATGAGAAAGGAAACAAGCTAAGTTTGATCGCTTCATCTGGCACCCCATTAATTTTGACTGTGTTGCAAATCTCATTGAAGGTAGTGAGGTGCTCATATGGGCTTTCATGAGATAACCCATTGAATTGGTTGCTTTTTACCAATTGGATCAGTGCTGGTTTGACCTCCATGTTAGCTGCATTGACTCTAGGTCTAGCTATACTGTTAAAGTGCTGAGGTCCAGCTATATTGGTGTAATCAGCAAGAGTTCTTCTGATATTATTGTTCTCCATATTTTCTGTGCTATGAACAGAACCTTGTGGTGATGGTTGTAACAGAGTTTCCGGAGGAGGGAAAAGTTCTCTAGATGTTCGGATTCTTCTCCTCCGTCTACTCTCGTCTAGACCTTCAAGAAGAGGTTCTGCTGTTTTCTTGCTCCTAGTTCGAATTGCCTCCTGCATACACAAGAACACAAAACCCTAGAATATTTGGTTAGCACAAAAAGATATAGGAGAAGATAAAAACAGAAAACAGAAAATAAAATAAAATAAAATAAAATAAAAACCGAAAAAATAAAAACAGAAAATAAAAACAGAAATTCAAAATTAAAGTCAAAGATAATCAATAATCACACAAATTAACCAGTTAAACCAGAGTCCCCAGCAACGGCGCCAAAAACTTGATGGACAAATTTATGAACACCAAAATATGATGTCACAAACTTGTTTTTCAATCGGCAAGTATGACCGAATCGTTCAAGTAATAAACTTGGTAAGACCAAGTATCGTTCTTCCCAAAGGACTCACTACCTAGTTTAGTTGTGTGGTTTATTGATTAGCTAAGACTTAAAGACAAAATATTTGGATTTTATATGCAAAAGACGAAAATTAAATATGTATGCATGAAGTTTTGATCAATGGCAAAAGTAAAAGATAAACACTTTCAATGAAATATATGTATGAATATGTTGTTGGGGTTCAATTTCATCTTATCCACTCTCATATATTTTAGGAATTCAACATTCAAATCATTAATGTTAATGCCACTCTCTAAAGTACCTTTCAAGAAGGCTTCTCCCTAATCACGAGTTCATACAATTCCTAGCATTCCTAATGATCAGTTCATAAGTGCAGGAGCTTAACGACAACCAATATGATATTGGGAGAAATTCCCCGGATCTAGACTTCCCCGTACGCGCCCGTATCGACAAAACCAATAATCATGCATCGAATGAGTTAAACAATGCAAGCATTACGCAAAGAGGAAAAACCCTAACTAATGATGAAAGAAAGCATAGATCTTAAATAAAAGATGTAAAAACAAATTCCATATATGAGAGCTTCAAAAGATTACATTGATTCCCCAACAAACATACAGAGTTTAGTTCACCATATTCATGGTGAACCTAGATGAATTACAATGAAAGAATGAAAGATAAAACCCATAAAATTACAGAAAATTAGGTCCAAGCCCATAAAAGTGCCGCTCAGCGGTAAGTGCGTCAGACGTTTCTTCCCCTCAGCGGCCATTTTGCCCCTCAGTGGATCTCCCGTAAGCTCCTGAGTGCCGCTCAGCGGTAAACTGCCGCTGAGCGGTGACTTCGGCTTCTCCTTTTGCACTTTTTGATGTCTTTTCTGATTCCATCTCTCACCTTCTTCACTTCTTTCACCAAATTCACCTTAAAACCTGCACAAAAACACTGAAATCAAGCATAAACCTGTCCAGCTCTCTTATTTATGAAAATATGAAGAAAAACATGATTTCAAGCTAGTTTCTAAGTGTAAAGGTTGCTTTTAGTGTCAATTTTAATCATGAAAATAACAGTTTTTCAACTGTTATCAGTAATTGAATATAACAATCAGTTATAACAGAATTAGCAATAGTTAAAACAATAATTGAATGTACAATTAATGCAATCGACTATCATTTAATGCCTGGTCAACATATTTAAAAATATGACCCTTATGTTAGTTATTACCAGCATTTAACTGATTTTCAAAACATCAACTAACTTATTCGCATACATAGTGCATGCATTCGATTAAGTGAAATATTTTTGCACAGTTTTGAAAACTTTTCTCTTTGAAAAAGCTCAAAGCACACTTCAAAAGAGTTTATGCAAACACACGAGTTTTAATCGATTCACCCCATAATGTAATCGACTTAAAATTGTTGTTTTGCCACACATTTAAAGTTCAACCATAGTGCTTGTGATTTTTCTTTTCCCGAAAACATATGTCATACATACACATATAAAATCAAATATTTCACACAGCGATATGCAATGAACAACACAAACATAGCTCAAACATGTTCTCAGATATGCTTTAACAGATTTAACACATTAAAGAAAAGCATATGACATGTAACACATAATATACATGTGTTATTAATTATGCGTTGTCATCCTCAAAATCTTAGATATTACTACGATTGTGGGTTAAGCTAAACCTGTGCTCCCCCTGTCAACAATCTCAACAATTTTAAGGCTAAGAGTGGAAAAACTAACTCTAAGAAATTTATTGATATAAGGAAACCTATTTTACTGCAATACTATTGGCCATACAGTAAGGAATTGTTATTATAGGAAAATTGGTGTTCCTAAAGAGAAAATTCCTGTGACTAGCAAAAAAGGCCCCAAGTTTATATGGGTACCTACAACAAAACCATTTACAAGTTTTGCATGGAAGTAAGTTGATTCAGAAGCAGAGAGCGCTCAAGGATGCATTTAAAATATGAACATATCAAAGGTTCTAGAGCAACTATCTGTGGTAACATCTGTTTCTGTAAACTCAAGCATCCATGCATCCTTGTTGTTGTTTATGAATGTATGTATAGTGTATGAATGATGTGTGCTTGTTTGTTTTAAGTATTTGGATGAAAAACATCTTTCACGAATTTTAACCGATTTCGTTATTAGTGAAATCGATTGAACTATTTGTATGTGCTTTATGTGTTATCTGAATTTTTGATGCAAAACTTAATCGACATCAAAATTAACAGAATCGATTAAAATGTTTTATTTTAGTTTTCAATTTCTGGAATTTTAAATGGACTTTCTGCTTCTAAAAGTTATGAATGGGCCTGATGCTCAAAATAATTGATGCACAGTCTTATAAATACTTGATGTATGATGAGTCAATATTTTCTTGACTTTCACTTAGCTTATTGTACTACATTTAATTAGGGAATTGTGCAAGAATGTCCATTATTTCCCCAATTTTGCCATTTGTGCTTATTTTGCTCAATAATTCTTATTTTGATTAATTTGAATGATCTCAAGCTAATTATTGTCATTATGAAATACAGGGGAAGTTTTGGAAATATATTTTGGGACATTAAAGGGCTACCACCACTAGTGGAAAAATACCTTTCTATGACGACCTATTATGATGGATAAAAATTATCCATCATAATAGGTTGACTGGTGGCAGAATAGTAATAAAAATAAGACATATTATAACGTAGATTTGTAAATAAGTTATAATATGAAACGCGATGACAAACTTGTAAATAAGTTTAAGACATATTATGACGTAGTTTTGTATATCAGTTATAATATGAAATGCAGTGGCAAACTTGTAAATAAGTTCAAAACCTTTTATTATGTAGATATATGCTCCTGTTGGAATATCTTGGTGTATTATGACGGAGATTTAGAAATCAGTTATAATATTTCTTCCTCTCTAATTTTTCACATTTCCCTCTCGCTATCTCTAATTTCATTTCACGTTCCCTGTCACTCTCGTTCCTCTCTTACCCTTGCATTTTAGAACACTCTACGCATGTGCTTTTCTCGGAGATTGCTTGTGCCTCCGCTACCTCTTCAGTCATAAGCTTTCATTTATGCTCCATGTTTCCCCTTCGCTCATAAGCTTTGCTCCGCTCACACAAAACTCACTTAAAAACCAAAAACCCGCATCCAATCTCTTCCTATCATCACGCGACAATGCATAACCTATTTTTGGTAATTTGGAAAATCATCTGTGTTTCGTTTTGATTCTGGTAGAAGAGATGTATTTGGCCTGAACCAAGTGTATATAGCTCACAGGATGAATGGACAACGAACTTGAAAACAATTCTTGACTGGTCTCCGTTCACATCAAAGGGGGAGCTCATGCTTCGGTTCATTGCAATTTTATTTTATCTTGAAAAAAATTATTATTTGGAAATTGATTAGAAGTAAATATTTTTGTATACTATTATTTTGATTTTGGGTAATATTTCAAGTTGTTGTTTGCCTGTAGAAAATAACTTATCCTTGGGTAATTTTTAAAGATTCATTGTCTATGAACTCATTAATTGTGCATCTCTAAGCTCCCTTCACTGTTGTGCAACTGTTCTTCTGATGAGAAAGCTTCATAAGATGCAAAAATTACAGTACAGTGTCCGATGTCATTTGGATTGAATAGTCAAAGACAAAACAACTAAGAAAAAGAAAAATTGAATATACTCTAATTTTAACATCACACATCTGTCATTTTTTTAATAATTTATTATTTATTTGTTATTAGGCTAATATACACTAAATCCAATAAAAAAAATACATAATTTGTGTCAATGTATCATTAACTTAAATTGAATTGTTATCAATTAATTAGTGAAGTAGCAAACAAACAAACCATTTAACTAACACAAAAGAAGGACTTCATTCAACCAAAAAAAAAAGAAAAGAAAGGTATGCAGGTCAATACTTTCTAAATCAGTTTTCCTTCAGAAAAATTTAAGTTTTCTACAATTTGTTTTCTACAAAGCCTAACGTTAAGTAAATGTTAAAGTGTCACCACTTTCTTGGTTTCAGTTCATTGGCGCAGAACGTTAATATGGACCAAAGTTGGATAAATTCTAAACGAACAACAGAAGAATATGAGAGAAGAGTGGAACAATTTATTGAATTTGCTACGAGGAATTCAGCAAATAATAATGAAAGATTTTATTGTCCATGTGTGAATTGTTTGAACGAGCGGAGACTACCCATTGCAGTAATACGAGAGCATGTTTTTTGTGATGGGTTCCTAAGGAGCTACACTAAGTGGACATGGCATGGTGAATTAGTAGAAGTGACAATAGCACATGTGTCTTAAACTGAAGCAGGAGAAGTGGATTTCGTTATGGAAGATGGTTTGGAGCAAATGATTCGTGATGTTGGAGATGATGTCATTGCAAGATCACATATGTATGAAACTTTGTGTAGTGATGCAAAAATGCCTTTGTATTCGAGGTGCATTTTAAGTACACTCGATTGTCGGCAATATTAAAACTATTTAATGTGAATGCAAGAAATGGGTGGAGTGATAAGAGTTTCACCGAATTGCATGAGTTAGTGAGTGACTTCTTCTTGAAGGTAACACGATGCCAACATCTAATTATGATGCAAAGAAGATATTATGTCCAATGGTTATGAAGTGTAAAAAGATTCATTCTTGTCCGAACGATTGTTTTGTATAGGAAGGAATATGAAAAGTTACATCATTGTCCACATTGTGGGTTATCAAGATACAAGAAAAAAGATGGTGCCTTCGAAGATGATGTGAGGAAGGGTGTTCCAGCAAAGGTGTTGGGGTATCTTCCTATAATTCCAAGGTTTAAAAGATTATTTGCTATTGTCAAAGATGCAAAACTCATTAGATGGCATGCAGATGAAAGTAAAAGAGATGGTCAAATAAGGCATCCAGCTAATTGTAGTCAATGGCAGACAATAGATTCAATGTTTCCATATTTTGGAAATGATCCAAGAAACCTTAGACTTGGACTTGCTACAGATGGAATGAACTCATACGGTAACTTGAGTAGTAGACATAGCTCATGGCCTGTCATGTTAGTGTCTACAACTTACCTCCTTGGTTGTGCATGAATCGTAAATACATCATGTTATCTTTAATGGTTTCTGGTCCATGACAACCAGGAAACAACATTGATGTTTATTTAAGCCCGCTAGTTGAAGATTTGAAAATGTTGTGGGAGGAAGGCGTTGATGTGTTTGACGGGTACACAGGCTCCACTTTTAAGTTGCATGCCATGTTATTTTGTCCAATCAATGACTTTCCAGCATATGGTAATTTGAGTGGGTATAGCACAAAGGGTCACAAAGCATGCCCTATATGTGAAGAAGGCACGTGTCACCATCAACTTAAGCATGGAAAGAAAACGGTTTATATTGGATATCGAAGATTTCTTAGTGCAAACCATCCTTTTCATAAATTAAAAAAAGCATTTAATGGATGTCAAGAAAATGAAATAGCTCCAACACCTTTAAGTGGATTAGAAGTATATGAACGTGTAAAGGACATCAATGTTGTGCTTTGCAAGACAAAAAAGCAAGCCACAACAACAAACATATGGAAGAAACGATCAATCTTCTTTAATCTCCCATATTGGAGAATGCTTGATGTGAGACATTGTATAGATGTCATGCATGTAGAGAAAAATGTGTGAGACAGTATTATTGGAACACTCCTTAATATTCAAGGCAAGACAAAAGATGGTATGAAGAGTCGCTTGGACTTGGTTGAAATGGGAATAAGAGAACAATTAGCTCCACAATCTCATGGCAAACGAACATACTTGCCTCCAGCATGTCACACATTATCTAAACAAGAAAAGAGAAGTTTTTGTGAGTTTTTACGTGGTGTGAAAGTTTCGCATGGTTACTATCTATGGATTTCTTGATCCTATTATAATTCAAAGTGTAGGAAATAAATCAGAGGAGATGCAAAAGTACTTGATAGAAATGTTTGAAAAAGTTGGTAAAGAGGTGTACTTAGCACCTTACATGCATAAGTAAGTACATAATTTTTGAAGTTTTCATGACTAGTTTAAAAGTTTCTTTTAATTAATATTATTTTAACCCTTAGGGGTCATTGGCAATTGCTAGTTATTGTTCCTGATCGTTCTCTTGTAGTTCTCTTATGTTCCTTGCATAAGAAAGCTAACACATTGTCCATAAAAAATATATTAGAGGCGTAAGTTTTCCTTTCTATTTTGATTCCTTCCTATATTATTATTATGATGTAATGGATGTCTAAATTTTTTATAGGTCTTTGGAAGCTCATTCAAGGTTGCGGGGTGTTCCATCTGTTTCTAGGAAGAAAATCCAAATAATCACACCTAATGTAAGAGAAGTTGACCTTCCTTTGTTTTGTGTTTTGTGTTTTGTGATTGCTATTTTTATGAGGAATTGGTTGTGTTGTTGGTTTTGTGAAATGTGGTTTAGCAAAATATACAAAGCTACATGGTGCAAAGGCTAGCTAGAGTATAATATGATATTTTGTGTCTTTGGTTTGAATGAGTCTTGATTATTTGTATTTAATTTGCAGTGTTGACGTCAATTGGGCAGCTATGAGTGTGGGCATTATGTAATGAAACACATGCATACCATTAGTTGTACAAACATTACTGAATCATGGAATAAGGTATTAAAATACTAACTAAATATTTCTCCAACTATTCATTACAATATTGTTTTAACACTATTATTTTATTTATAGATCTTTAATGATTCATCTCCCATGGAAGTTGCTGACATTGAAGACATTTGAAGGAACTGGGCTTCTTTTAGTTTAAGTGTTAGTAGAAACTTGGCTACAATTCAATAGTGGATGTACATTAATGTAATATTTGGATTTATTATATAGTTTCGTGTATAAATGATGTATTAAATATTATTAGATTATTTTTAATGTTTGAAATGAATTATATTTTGTTAGTTTCATTAAATTTGTTTATTTGACGCTATATTGATTATAAATTGATTGGATGAGATGATAATACAGAAATATTATTATAATTTCATTAGATGTCAAATGTAATAATCATTTTAAAAAAAAACATATATTATGACGTACTAAAGAATGTACCTTATGATATGTTGATCACATATTATAACGTACAAAAATATATACGTAATAATAGATAACATATTATAACGTAAAAATAAATCTATGTCATAATATCTCTCGCCTTTTTATAATAGACAATTGAAAATTTGTCATAATAAACTGTGCATATTATGACGGACTTCAGAAACTACATTATAATATGTTCAAGCTATTATAATGTAAATTTCTACTACGTTATAAAATGCGCAGACTTACTATAACTCCCAGAACTATGTCCCCAATAACTACATTATAATATATCCTTTTTAGACGTTATAAAATGCCATTTTTCCACTAGTGCATGTCAACAAATACTCTCCACATAGGTGTTTTAGATTTAATTAGATTGTAATTTCGTTTTTAGGGCTTTTTGGACTCATTTTGCACTTTTTGGGCCATTTTTGGAAATTTAGGAGAGACCCAAAAGTGGGGGGCTGATTTGGCAGCCTAGGGTTTAGTGCCCAGCCGCCCCACACATTAGAGGAGCTTCTTCATTTTGTAACTTTCGGCTTCTACATTTTCTAGACAGAGAAGAGAGCTCCAAATGAGGTTTTTATGTTGTTTTCATGTATTGAATCGATCCCCCTTTGCAATTTCTTAGTTTAATTTGTTAATACACTCAAATTTCTTCTTCATTTACGTTTTCTCTTATGTTGTTGCTACTGTTCCTTCCGTTCTTCATTGTTGATACCTCTGCACTTTCATTTTGCATTTTGTTTAGGTTTGTTGTGTTTAAATTGAGTTCGTTTTGTGCTATTATTTCACGTATTCATCCAACACGTCCGCTTTAGTTTTATGTTAATGTTATGGATTGTTGTTTCTAGTTTCCATTCTCTTACTCATTTTCGTTTCCCTTGTTGATTATTTGTACCTTTCAATTTCAAACTCTTCGTCCATGCCTTTTTTCTTCTCCCTTATTCCACCTATACTAATTTTTACCGATCGGTTCCTAACACACTTACTGTTCGGACCGTTCAGTTTCCTTGTTAGTATGTTCGATTTCTAGCTCTTTCTTCCTACTTTTCTGCTCTTCTCGCTCATATCGGTTGTTCTTCTTTGTACCGATCAGCTTTTAACACACTTCATTGTTATAACCGTCCGGTCATTGTTAGTACTATTCGACCACCCTAATAATACCGTCCGATTTCCCATTTTTGCTCCAGTTTTTATTTCCACATTTACTTCAACGTTTTCAACTTTGGTTGGTTGTGTTAATCTTGTTTTAGTGGTAGCTTAAGTGTGCTTTGTTGGTCATTAGCAAAATTGCATTTTTTTCCATGAGATTTCTGAGTTAGAACTGTGTTGTTACTGCTCTGATTTGGCTCAACATTCAATCTGTTTTGTGCTTGCGATTGGGTATACGCTTAGTTGCCTAATTGGTGTTTAATCTTTGCTTAGTTGATTGGACTGTATGATGCAAAATTGATTGAACTTGTGCATTGCATTCGCTTAGTTTGCAATTATGAAAACATGGTTAGTCTTTGCTTAGTTGGTTAATTCATGTTGGATTAGGAGTTAGAGTAGTGTTGATTGTTGCTAATCTATGATTGGAAGCATTGTTATTGAGCTAGTGACCAACCATTTTTAATAACTATTTAATCTGCATTTCTTGTTGAATTAATTTTATTTAACACAAAACTTTGCAACCCCCCCACCCATTTTGTGTTTGAACCTTTGACAAAGTAAGTTGGTCCTTGAGACGACCTAGGGGTCACTTCCTAGTATTATACTGCACTTAATTATATATTAATTTGATTCGGGTACGACCTCAATCAATGTGAAAGTCTATTGTGAACTTAGTGTTTTCTAAACTGAATAGTTACAAACCCTAGAATTTGAAAGACGTTCCAGAATCTAGTTCAGAAATGGCTTCTTCATCATCATCATCAAGAAGAAAAGGGAAGGTTACCTGTGCCAGAAGGAATGTTGATCCTATAGGATGGATAAGTGATGAGGAGATTAGGGAAAAGTTTTTAAGTTGGAGAAAGATTAAAAACGTGGTCCCTCATAGGTATCAAGAACTTCAAATGTTCAAAAAGAAGGTTTTCATTTCCAAGAATGGATTGCAACCTAAGGTCTTACTGAGTTTGTTCAAATGAAGGGAGAATGCTACCCAAATTTCATAGAAGTCTTCTACACCAACCTAAGGAATTTAAATGGGGTTCTTCACTTAAGGGTAAAGGGTGTGAACATTGTGATCGACGATAATGTTTGGTCGCAAGTTGCTGGGCTAAAGGCTGAAGGATTTCATTCTCATGTTCGTCACTTAGAATCAAATATGTGGTTGAAGTAAAGTGCTATATACAGGGATTGGTTGAGGTTTTCAAGAAGGTACACGAAGATTATATTTGCGTAGGGATTATATTTGCATAATAGCCTTAACAAAGACGAAAATATGGTTGCTAATAACGGTTGAAAAACCGTTATTTTTATACTTAATTTTGATACTAAACACACCCTTTTTTACTTAGAAGATTGCTTGAACTCATGTTTTTGCTTTAGTTTTGTTAATAAGTGAGTAGAGGATATATTTAATGATTTTAGGCTTAATTACCTACTTAGTCCCCATGTTAGGAGGTAATTTTCTGTTTAGTACCCGGTTTTAAAAATGTAGGCATTTGGTACCTATGTTTTGAAATTTGTATCAATTCAATCCTATCCAGTTAACGGCGTTATAATTGATGCGAGAAATTAAGGACGTTAATGAAGATGCATTCAAACATTTGATAGCTATTCCACCCAGGCTATCATTAACGTCCTTAATTTCTCGCATCAATTATAACGCCGTTAACTGGATAGGATTGAATTGATACAAATTTCAAAACATAGGTACCAAATGCCTACATTTTTAAAACCGGGTACTAAACAGAAAATTACCTCCTAACATGGGGACTAAGTAGGTAATTAAGCCATGATTTTATCACTAAATTCCCTTAATTTTGTAGGTTATTGATATGATTTGGAAGAAGAGCAAAAGTACCAAGAAGTTGGAACCGAGAAAGGACATAAACAGTACCCGACCGAACGGAAAGATGCGGGAGAATCCAAACCGAATGGTTAAGAACCCAGACCGAACGGTTACCGAGACTGACCGAACAATCAGATAAAGGAGAAGATAGAGACCGAATGGTTCATAGCAGAGACCGAACGGTGTGAGATGGTGGAACTAGGCCGAACGATGTGAGCAAGAAAGACAACTGCCGAACGGTGTAATTGAGGACCGAACGACTGCAGGAAAACATAGACAAACCAAACGATTTGTGAAAGGAGAAGCTGAATGAAGTGGTAGAAGACATGCCGAACGGTCAATAGTGTAAGACCGATCGGTCAAAAGTGAAACCGAACGGTCATGCGTTGAGCCCCAGTTTGAGTGCCGCAGCTACCGCCGTGCACCGTTTTGGGGCGCTGAGCGCCGCCGACGTGGGCTTGGACCCATTTTCTGTTATTTTTCTGATATATTTTGGGCTTGGACTCATTTTTTGTTATTTTTCTACCCTATTTAAAGACTTTCACGTTCTAGGGTTAATATCTTTTGATGGCTTGAGCATAGAGACACACTTTTCACCCTTTGGGGGCAGATTTGGGGATGCGGGAGTCTCCTCTTCTCTTTCTAGGGTTTTTCTATCTCTTTCATTCTTTCATTGTTCATCTAGTTTCTCCATGATAATGGGGAACTAAACCTTATTTTTTGTTGGGAAAGATGTAACTTCTTAAACTCTCACGTATTGAATTGATTCTTAATTATATATGCTTTACTTCATTAATTGTTAGGGCTTTTCTCTTTGCTCTTTGCATGCTTTGCTTAAGTCATTCAATTGCATGATCTTTGATTTTTTCGATATGGACACATACGGGGAAATCTAGAACTGGGGAAATTCTCCCGGAAGCAATATTACCTAGACATAGGAATAGGAGGATCAGTTGCCTTTAAGCTTCTGTGCGAATGTAATGCATGATTAATTTCTAGGGAGACAAGACATTGTGAACTAATAATTAGGAGTAGGCTTTCTTCACAGACACATCGGGTTTAAGGTAAATTAGAAAGTGGCATTAACATTAATGAAGAAGTTGAATTCATATATGCATGAGAGTAAATTAGGTGAAATCTAAACCCAACAACAATATCATCAACTTCATCCATTCATTCTTGTGTTTAGCCTCAATTGATCAAATTGCATTCATGTTTATTTTATTGCATTTGCATTCAAAACCCCCAAAAAATTTGTTCTTTAGAGTCTTAATTAGTTGAGTAATCACATAATTGTTTAGTGTCGTGAGTCTCTTGTTAAACGATACTTGGTCTTACCATTTATTATTACTTGATACGATTCGGTACACTTGCTAACAGTTGCATATGTCCTATCCTGGTTACTTCTTCCTGGAAGGTTTTTGCGCGACAAAATGAAAATATAAGATGTGTTTCTGTTGAATGCAATCAAAAAAAGAATTCCAACCAACTGGGTTGAAGTGTTAAAGGACCACATGATTGAAGGTGGAATTAGACATGCACACAACCTGCCGTATGGAGTACTTATTAGCAAGATTCTGGTACTCCAAGGTGTTGATGTGAATGGTGAAGACAGACACTTGTGTGAGAAGTCAAATGAAATTGGTAAAACAACTCTAACCTCTATTTGGTTGAAGAAAACTATGAATGACTGATGTTTCAAAGATGAGGAAATCATTCTTGTAAGCTCAGGAAGCTCACCTACCATAAATGAAGATCATACTAATTTCATTCATGAAACAAATTTTGAGAAGTTTGTTGTGGAATAATTGAGAAAGTCTGCTGAAAGATCTTTGAAAAATGAAAAGACTCTTCTTTGACTAGAAAAGAAAGTTGATGAGTTTTACCAAAAAGGCATCAGATGTGACTCTGCAATAAATGATATTGATGATTCTAATGATGATGAGTTAACATATGAAGATTCCAAGAAAACATCTTAATCGGAATAGGAATTTTTGAAAGGATTTTGTGTCTATTATGTTGTCTATGACTAGTTTGAGTATTTTCTTTATTTGTTCTATTTTGTTTTGTAGTAAATGGATTTTAAGCCATCTTTTAATTCCTGATTGTACTTATCTTTTTAACATCAATAAAATTATCTTTTGGCAATCAATCTATGATCTGTGAATGATTATATGAATTCATTAAATCGATTAATTGACTTGTATGATAGCAATTGAACATTTCATTGTTTCATCATTACATTGCATATTCATACTTGTTTTGTGATAATTGATTACTTCTCAGTTACATTGCATATGAACTAACACTTGATCTAGTCAAAATGAAAAAGATTATGCAGGAGCACTGAGTGATAACTGAGATGAAAGGGTGATGAGAGGGTCGCACCTCCCAACAAAAGTTGTGCATAAAAGAATGCAGTATAGTACTAGGCAGTGACTCCTAGGTCGTCTCTCAAGGACCAATTTGGGTTCAGTCTCGGATCAAACACATAGTGGGGGGGGAATTTTGAAAGTGTTTTTGTGATTCGAAAATGATGTAAATTAAGACTGGAAATTAGATACAACCAAACATAATTGAAAACAGTGAAATGAATTAAAAAAAACGTGAATACCGAACGGTTTCTAAAATAAGTGAGGAGATTGGAAATGCAAGAAGATAAATAAACTGAACAGAACAGACAACATGATAACAGTAAATTAAACATTCCTAAAGCCAAAACTAATTTAAACGCATTAGAGAGACAAGAAAACGGAATCCAAAACTATTAAAATGCAATGATGAGCTAAAAAAAATTAAATGCACAGTGGAATAAAGCTTGGAAATTTCACGGTGGTTGGAAATGAAAAATCATAACTTAGCTAACAAAACTTGAAATGCACATTGCAGCAGTTTTGAATGAATATCATCACAATAAAGCAATATTCTAATATATATAATATGAAAAAAATATGAACGAAAACCCATTCTCTGGACGCTGCAGCCGTAGGCACTTCTTCTTCATTCCCTGAACAATTGCCTCCTTTTTCCAAAATGAAGGGTGAATATACTAAAATATAATATGTGGCAAGGGGTACCGTGCCTCACTTCTCCCAGCAAAAATTCATCAAGTAGCTTGACCGTGGCTTTTAAAAGAAAGTAAATTCATTTCTTCTCCCCATTTGAAATCATGTGTTGTTGCTTCTTCCCTTCTCCACGTTTCCGCACACCACCTACTTCCTCCACCAACGTACTGTTGCTTCCAAGTGTTCAAATGGAAAAAACAGTGAGAGCTAGAATAAAATAAAACTTCAATAATGCAAAGTGCTAAACCAAAGCTTCATTCAATGATAAACTCCAAGAATAAAACGTTCCAGCATTTCATTCCATTCAAAGAGAAAGTGTTCAAAAGCCCGAGAAAAAGAAAACAAAGTATGAGAGTGTGGCGGCTGTACTCTCCTTCCTCCCTACCCTACTACTACTACGGACTGCCCTCCTCCTCTGCTGGACCGTGTGCTCTGGAAAATTTCTCTTTACTCCTTCCTTGGGCCATGACCGTGAAGGCCACCACGTGCTGCTTTGCTACTGGACCTTCCGTGTGCACCTCCCATGACTCCACGTTTCCAAGCTGGAATGCTGGATGCACCCCCCTGCTCCCATGCTTCCGTGATCTCTCTGCCACCACATTTCTCTGCTACGTGAAGCCCACCAACAGCCCTTTGCTTGCTGTTTTCCAAAAGAGAAAGAAAGGGAACGTGCGGATCCATGTGCTACTGTCCAAAAATCCCTTCTCATGGGCCCTCTCTCATTTCACGTGGCAGCTTCTTTTAAGGACATAGGATGTGTGCTATTTCTTCAATTGAATTGAATGTACTTTTCTTAATAGGCCAAAAATTAATCCAGCCATGACTGACACCGTTGGTTGCTGCCTTTCAATGTGGTCCCCTCCATTTTGCTTCTTAAAATTCAAGAATTAAAGGACTTGCTTAAGAGTGTTGGGAGGTCTTAGCATCATCCAATGATCAATTCCAGCCACCACAATTACTAAACAGCAAGCAAACAATGCAACGGATTAGAAATCACTCAAACAGCAGTAATCCTGGACTGACATATGAGAGTAAAATAAATACTGGGAACAGCACAGAATGAATTTGAACAAAGTAAAAACTATATGTTAAAATAGACATCCATACGAAACTATGAAAAAAAATTGCATAGAAAACGGATAAGAATTGAACTCGAACGAAGACACACAAGTTGACACAACATTCACGCAGCACTGTGCGAAAATTGAAATGACTGAGATGCATTTGGCTCAATTTCCATTTCTCATTTAACCTTCAAATGTCCCAAATTGTATCTCCAAATTTTCCTTGTAAAATAATTAGCTCAGATGATTCAAATTAGTTAAAATAAGAATTTCCGATCAAATTTAGCACAATTAGGAAAAATAGGATAATATTGTACATTCAAGCACAATTCCTTGATTAAATCCGGTACAATAAACTAAGTGAAATCAATAAAATATTGTTTCATCAAAGGGATATTTCATAATGCATTGTAGAACTGAACCGATTAAAGAAGAATCATAATCGATTGAATTTCGTCAAGTGGTTTGAAGTTTCTTATCTGCTAAATCTTTTACTTTAAACCATGAATTATGATTGCATATGTGTTTGTAATCTCACTGTTTAAAATTCGTTGTGTATCTGATATGAGTTTATGGATGATAACACTAGGTTACTATGTTTCAAGATGTATCTAAAATGCTCTGATATTTGTGATATTTGTTTGATACATTGCTTGAAAATGTTTGAATGATACATACTCTGTTAAGGGGAGTTTTGTATTATGTTACATGACTTTCACATGTGGACACTGCTGACAAGGGGAGCATCATGTTATTATGTTTACATATGTTGATGCATTGTCAATATCTCTGTATTTCAATTATGTTGATAGGGGGAGCACTGTGATAGCTAAACCTAATCCCTGTGATAATGGTTTTTGATGATGACAACACATGATTAATAAAAACACATGTGTATGATGATGACAACACTGCTTATGGTTATTATGAAATATATACACATATTGTGATTGTCATATTTGACATACATTTGACATATTGTATTGACTGATGCATACTATGTTTGTAAAGTGATCATATTTGTGTATGCACAATATATGTTTTGAAATAGAAAAACCACATGCACAAAAAGCATATATGCATGACTTAATCGATTATAGTGTTGAGATAATCAATTAGGGTCATCAGTTTGAGTTTTGAACTATGGAAAAACAACAAGTTTTGAATTGATTATGTTAGTTGGTAAATCGATTAAAACTCGTGTGTTTGCTCATATCATTTTCAAGTGTGATGTGATGAGTTTTAGGAAAGAAAAGTTTTCAAAATTCTTCTAAGTGTCAAAGAATAATCGATTACATGGATTGTGTATTCAATTAAGTCTTTTAAGATTTGAAAACTCACTTATGCTTATCGAACTGCCACAACGGTCATATTTTAAATATGTTTGACTAAGCATTCAATGAAAATCGATTGTATTAATTGCGTATTCAATTAAGGAGCCAAGTTAGTTGTAATTCTGTTACACTTGTGAAATGTAACCAATTACATAAGTTGGCTAATCGATTAAAGTGCGTTAGGAATGACTTAAACTATATATTGACACATTGATTGAATTTTTGTAAGACAATTGAGATTTACATTTTCATATCTGATTAATATTCTTTTGAGAAGTTTTACAGAGGTGGTCAAAAGCTCCAAGAAACAAGAACTTGAAGTGGTTTACTATTCTTGAAGATTTCTTGAGAGGCAAACTTCACTGAATTAAAGAGGCTGATCGTTCTGCACAACTGAGGTGCTTGCTGTTTATTCAGGAGAAGAAGATTCACAATCTTTGATTTGTGGTTCCCTGTGCGTGTTGCCAGGAAGAAGAACGAGGAGTTCTTTGTACTTTGAGACGGTTCTCAAACGGGTGTTTGCAGGAGATGATTCTTCTTGCCATAGGTTTTCTGTAGTGGCCGGAGTGGTCGCTATAAAAGCCTTGTTGTAAAAACTCAAATCTGTATAGTGTAATTGGCTTTCAATCTCAGGTTGATTGAAAGAACATTGGATGTAGGCAGTGACCGAACCAGTATAAAAATTAGTGTTTAATTTTCTTCTCCCAATCTCTTTCAATAATATATTTTCAATCAGAAAGAACATATATGTGATTTATTGAATAAATATACAAAATAATAATGTCGTCTATTTCTAACAGTTAAAGAAACTAAAAATACCGTGTTAAACAAAAGTAGTTGAAAGATGTAGAATTTATTTCTAAATTACCATAACTTTGTGCAGAATCAATCTACTAGTCGTTTCTGGGACAATTTAATCACTTAGTTCCCACTTGACGACCGAGATTATGAACAACGATGAATGGACATCTTGTCAGACCGTACTGGTGGCATCAAACCACGATCTTTAGTTAGAGAGACATTACCTTTTTTATCTAGAATATACAATTGTGTCCGTGGAGATATTTGTTATCGACATGTGATTCCTCAAGGGAAATGAGACTATATATGTGATGGTGACTCGCGAAACTCTTGTGAAATTGTGAGGTGGGCAAAGAAATATGTTTGCATGAAGCGTCTACTTGTGTTGTCAGATTTTATATTTTACATGTTAGGGTATCCACAACAGTACGATATTAGTAAATTATCTAGTATCTCAATTTGTTCCATGAATTTTGATTGTTTAGTTGGTACACAAAGGTAACAACTTCGTTAATTAACACGCATGACCAAAGAACAAGACACTTAATTATTTGAAAAATTAAAAGTTCATATTTAATGTATTTTAGAAAATGAAAAAGTTAGTTATGGATTAATGATTCTTTGTAGTTATTTGAAAGTAAACAATGATATATAAATAAGGTTTAAACCCTTCGTTGGTCCTCAAGTTTGTATGAAAATCTCAGTTGGGTCCTCAAGTTTTTTTCTGTCTCAATTGGGTCATATTTTTTGTAAAAGTGAGCACATTTTGCGATAACCGTTAAGTGTTGTGAAACGGCGTTAAAATGGTGTGAGCTGGAGCACAGAGAATGTGGTGACGTGTTTAGGGTTTCTTACGTGGACTGTTTTGTTTAAAATAATAGTGGTGATGTGGCAACCCTTTATTCATATTAGGTATATCAGAATTAGGGATTTGAAAATTGGAATTGGGGATTTAATTTGGTTGTTGCGAGACGAAGCGGAGGACGAACAAGAACTCCAATCTTGAACAAGACGAAGAGGGCAGCTAATAGTTGACGCGACTAAGGTAAGATACCTCGTTTCGTCTTTGGTTTTGTGTTTCAGTGCATGTGATTTGTGGTCTTCGACAATTGGGTTTTTGTCTTGGTCTGTATGTATTTTTATAATGCTTTGTGGTCCCCATTTTGCATGTTCAATTGTTACATTGTTTATCAGTTGTAGTGGTCCCAAATTTTGTTTCTTGAATTGTTTTTCAGTTGTAGTGGTCCCCGTGTCTATGAGTGTTTCGTTAGTGGGGATGTTACTTTGTTCCCTGTCCCCCTGTCTTTGTCGGTGTGAGTGTTTAGTTAGTGAGTGAGTGTTTAGTTAGTGAGTGAGTGTTTCCGTAGTTGTAGCAGTGTAATATTCGAAACACTTGTTAACCCCCATAATGTACAGGTTATAAAAGGAAGTTGTTGATATGGATGAGGAACGTATTAAGGTGGTGGTCCACCATTCTGGAAATTTTGTGAGTGATGATAATGGGAACTTAAGCTTTGAAGGAGAGAGAGCAGAATGGTCTTGTGATCCAGACTTGTTTAGCTATTTTGGCATAGTAGCGTCAGTCAAAGATTTAGGTCATATGGACATCAAAGAGTTATGGTACGGTTTAGGAGGTCAGTCTGTGCACCCAGATAGGTTAGAATTATTAACTGATGATAGGGGTGCCATGCACATGTTGAACATTGCTAGGTTAAATGATGAAGTTCATCTGTATGTGGTTCATAATATGATGGAACCAGAAATAATAGAAATGATTGATTGGGTTGGTGGTCAAGTTAATGATGAAGGTGATGTTGCAAGACAAGTGGAGGAGGTTGAGGTTGTTCGTGATGTTCAACTTGGAACAGAAATGGTGGAGGGTGAGGGGGATACCCATGAGGGTGAGGTCCATACTGAAGTTGAAACAGAAATGGTGGAGGGTGAGGGGGATACCCATGTGGGTGATGTTGAGGTCCATACTGAAGTTGGAAGAGAAATGGTGGAGGGTGAGGGGGATGCCCAGGAGGGTGATGGTCTGGATCATACTGCAGTAGGAAGAAAAATGGTTGAGGGTGAGGATGATGCCCATGAGGGTGAAGGTGATGGGTATGAGGGTGATGGTGAGGATCATAGTGATGTTGGTAAAAAAATGGTTGAGGGTGATGGTGAGGATCATAGTGATGCCCATGAGGGTGAAGGTGATGGGTATGAGGGTGAAGGTGAGGATCATAGTGATGCCTATGAGGGTGATGGTGAGGATGTTGAGATCCATCATGAGGAGGAAGCTGAGGTACATGATGTAGATGATTTTGAGCTAGAGGATTATGAAGAGGATGATGATGTAGAAGACAGTGAGGGTGATGCACATCAGGCAGAGTCTGAGGACGAAGATGTAGATAGAAGTGAAGGAAGTCTAATTGATGTCAGCGTGCATTGTGACATTGGGACTTCTAAAGGAAATGTGGGAGAACAAGCTTCCAGTGCCTTACTTGAGTCTGAACGGTCAACAGATAATGAATTTATTCATGATATGTGTGGGTTGTCTGACAATGAGTGGTTATTAGAGGAGTTGTTGAGTGGATCAGATAGTGAGGACAATCATGTGAGGACTAAGATAAGGTTTCCCACTTTTAGTATGCCTAAAACTTTGGTGGATTATAAATGGGAAGTAGGAACCTATTTTCCTGAGAAAAATGAATTCACAGATGCCATAAGGACTTATGCACTAAGTAATGGGAGAAGTTTAAAATTTATTAAGAATGACAAGAAAAGGATTTCTGTCAAGTGCTTGGGTGGAAGAGGAAATTGTAAATGGTATGCGTATTGTTCCTTTAGGACTGATATCAGTGCATGGCAACTGAGAAAAGTGTTTGATAACCACAACTGTAGTAGAGATTTCAATGTTAAGTTGATCACTTCAAAGTGGTTGAGTGAAAGGATGGAGAAAACTGTGAGAGAAAATCCTACAATGAAGGTCATGGACATTAGGGACAAAGTTACTAGGAAATGGAATGTAGGAATTTCAAGAAATATGGCGTTTAGGGCAAGAGCAATGGCAAGAGATAAGGTTGAAGGATCATTCAAAGATCAATATAGAAGACTTCGCGATTATGGTCATGAGCTGCTGAAAACAAATCCAGGAACAACAGTAAAAATCAAAGTTGATAACAGTAATGGTGAGGTCATATTCCAAAGATTTTATGCATGCTTGAAGGCATGCAAGGATAGCTTCATTTGTTGTAGACCTATTATTGGCTTGGATGGATGCTTTCTGAAAACCAAGTATGGAGGGGAGTTACTAACAGCAGTGGGAAGAGATGGAAACGACCAAATGATGCCCATAGCATATGCTATTGTTGAGGTAGAAAACAAAGACTCCTGGACTTGGTTCTTGGAGCTCCTTATTGAGGACCTTGGTGGGGCAGCTGTATGTGCAGGATGCACATTTATTTCAGACCAACAAAAGGTCAGTGAATGTTCAATATGTTTTACATATAACTGAATATCTTTATTAAACAAATGTTAATTACAATATGTTGAATATGTCAGGGTCTTTTGCCAGCAATCCAGGATCTTCTACCTGGTGTAGAACAAAGATTTTGTGTTAGGCATTTATATTCAAACTTCAGAAAAAAATTTCCTGGAAAAAACCTTAAACGTCTGATGTGGCGGGCAGCAACAGCAACACACCCACAACAATGGGAGACTGAAATGAGGAATATTAGAGACATAAATCTTGACGCATTTAAATATCTGATTGCCATCCCACCTAGGTATGCATTAAGTCTTCTAGTTATTAACTCTTAACCATATTTCAATATTTGCTTCCTTGCCATGACACATAGTTGACTACTTATATTCACTTATCCCAGGTTTTGGTCAAGATCTAGATTCACCTCTAGATCACAATGTGACACTCTTGTCAACAACATGAGTGAGGCCTTTAATGTGTGCTAGTTGATAGTAGGTCTAAGCCTATTATTACCATGTTAGAAGACATAAGGGTTTACATAATGAAGAGATGGGCTGCCAACAGGACAAAGATCACATCATATCAAGGTTCAATATGCCCCAAGATTTTTAGCAGATTTCAAAAGGAGTCCTGGTTAACTAGACATTGGTTACCAAGGTAACTTTTATGATGTGTGTTTCCATTCATGTTAACTTTCTTTCCATTTATTGTGATCCATCTAATTGTGTTTTCAATTGTGTTTTCAATTGTGTATTTGAAGTGAAACATCTTTCAGAATTTGGTCAGCAATTTGTTGTGAATATTGACACCATGGACTGCACATGTAGAAAATGGGCAACTATCAAGAGACTTACAACACAATAATTAACCCTATCAATGGACAACATGTCTGGGATGTTACACCCTATGCAGATATATTACCACCAAAGAAGAGGACAATGCCAGGAAGGCCCAAGAAGAAACGAAGGCTAGAGGAGTGGGAGTTGAAGAAGAATAACAGTGAATTAAGAAAGGGTGGCCAGAGGAAAACATGTGGCATCTGCAAACAACTTGGACACAACAGAAAAGGCTGTCCACAAAGACCTCCAACAGTAGAGGTTCCTACAGCCCAATCTTCTCAAGTCACCCAACCTCCAGCAACACATGTTCCTATTGGTGACCAATCTTCTCAAGTCACCCAACCTCCAGCAACTATGCCTTTATCTGATGAATGATGTACTGATCAATGATCTAATGTACTGATCCTAAATTTATATTTTGTAGCAAATGTTTGCTCTATCATTTTGAACACAGTCTGTGCAAATGTATTGTTATGATGTATTTTGGATATGTAAGACAATGTTGTTATCATTTTGAACAGCTTCTGTTATCATCTAAGACAATTGAACAGCTTCTGTTATCATCTAATACAATGTTTGTGGTTATCAGAAAGTGATTACTGCCCAATTTTGTTATCACTCATCAACTTTATTTCTCATTACTTTATTGCTCATTGCTTTATCATTATTCCACTTAAAGTAACAATACAATTAAATGAAATTAAATGACACACATTATCACTGTAATAACTCACCAACATTAATAAAACACACATTACATATAAGCCAAGTTTCAAGTCTGATAACATTAATAAAAAACACATTACATATAACCCAAGTTTGAAATCTGATCACAGATGACACAGCATCAACCAACTTTCACCAACATTGCTAATACAATTACATTCAAAACAAATATGACAAAGATCATCCCCACCAACAATTTAAACCACTTATCTAACTTAACTAAACTTTTCTCTATACAACCCAGTCTGATCTTTGGACAATATGTTTCTTCCATTTGCAACACACTGTCTTCCATGCTCATCACACCCACTTCTTCAGTTCTTTCACTATCAGTCCTTTCTTCTACATTCACCCATTTTCCTTCATTTCCTTCGTCAATGCACCACTTGAAGAAGTTGCAACCAACCAATTCTCCACTCCCACCCTGTTCAACACCAACACACACACCTTCGTAAAAACCCAAATAAATAGACATAGATTTATTGTGATATCAAACTGACCTTGAAGTTAGGGCAACCCCAGAATTTTTTCCCCTTGTTCTTAGGGGTTCTCGCAGTACGAAACACTGCACTGTGACCACAGAGGCATCTTGGGTTTCCATCGAAGCTCCTAACACTGCCACTACTGCGTTGCATGGCCGAACCCAAACATTGGCAAGAGGAAGATGAACGAGACATCCTTACCACCTCCTCAACAGTGCTTGCCCAAGACGTAAGACACCAGCTCTGGTTCACCAAGACGAAACACGATCCTCTCCAACAGGAGAATATACTTTGGATGAGATGGGATGCCCTTAAATGTTAGGGCTTCGTAGCCTACGTGGATAAAAACAACAAACAGTCAATTTTAATGCACAATGCCACGTCCGTAAATTGAAAAATCCAGCTCACACCATTTTAACGCCGTTTCACAACACTTAACGGTTATGGCAAAATGTGCTCACTTTTACAAAAAATATGACCCAATTGAGACAGAAAAAAACTTGAGGACCCAACTGAGATTTTCATACAAACTTGAGGACCAACGAAGGGTTTAAACCTATAAATAAAGTTATTATAAATTGTTATAGAAACTTTTCATTTTCATTCAAACAAAATTTCATAAATTTTTTAGAACTTCGAGCTTTGAAAAGTCCTATAAAGTTAAAAGAAAAGAGAAAGTAGTTGAGAAAATGCATTAGTATTTTTCATTATCCAAAAGAATAATAATAATGTCAAGGTGATTTTTGGTTTTTTTGTAATGGCTATTTACACGATTTCGTAGTTTTACTCAAGCACTACGGAAAGATTGAAAATAGTGGTTTCATATTGGCGTTGAATGTTTCGTAAATTTATTGTCAAATTTTATTTTAAAAAATGAATCTCAATTTTTAAATCTTTAAAGAAAGTTTTCATTTTCATTCAAACAAAAGTCCATGATGTTTTTAAGACATAAACCTTTGCAAAATCCTACAAAGTTAAAAGAAAAGAGAAAATAGTGGAGAAAATGCATCAGTATTTTTTAGGTTTAATAGGTTCGAAGGTCCCTATATTTGTGGGTTCGTTTCAATTGGGTCCTCCAATTTTGAAAGTGATCAATTTGGTCCCTAATTTAACAAAATTGAGTCAATAATACCCTTTCCGTTAAATGCAAAGGATGACATTAACTTTTTAAACATTTGGTATGTTGAAGCATCCTTCAAATAAAACTGTGCAACCTGCAAATAAAAGGATGCCTCAACATGCCACATGTTTAAAAAGTTAACGCCGTCCATTACATTTAACGGAAAGGGTATTATTGACTCAATTTTGTTAAATTAGGGACCAAATTGATCACTTTCAAAATTGGAGGACCCAATTGAAACGAACCCACAAATATAAGGACCTCCGAACCTATTAAACCTATTTTTTATTATCCAAAACAATAATAATAATGTAATGGTGATTTTGGGTTTTTTTGTAATGACTATTTGCACGATTCCATAGATTTATTCAAGCATTACGAAAAGCATGAAAATAGTGGTTTCATATTGGCGTTGAATGTTTCGTAAATTAATTGTCAAATTTTATTTTAAAAAAAGAATTTGAATTTTTAAATCGTTAAAGAAAGTTTTTATTTTCAGTCAAAAAAAAGTTCATGAATTTTTTTCAGACCTAAACCTTTGAAAAGTCCTATAAAGTTAAAAGAAAAGAGAAAATAGTGGAGAAAAGCATTAGTATTTTTTATTATCCAAAAAATAAATAATAATGTCACGCTCATTTTTGGTTTTTTTGTAATGACTATTTGCATGATTCGATAATTTTATTCAAGCATTATGGAAAGCATGAAAATAGTGGTTTCATATTGGTGTTGAATGTTTCATAAATTAATTGTCAAATTTTATTTTAAAAAAAGAATTTCAATTTTTAAAAGGTAAATTCAACACCCGAGAGTTGAACTCGAATTTCTTCATCAAAAATTAACCAAGTGTGCTACTACGGATACTTTGAAATGAGGGTACAAAGAATATTACTTAAATTATTTTTCCACTCAGTGCATTGTATCATGCCAACCTTTTTCATTTTCAAGGTTTCTACTAATATGACTTATTTTTGCATTCATACAAACTGAATGGATTTTTGCAAATGATTTTATGTTTCCTTTCTCAATAATATATTTTCCATTAAAAAGAAGATATATGTGTTTTATTGAATAAATAAAAAATAATAATTCCATACTTTTCTATCGATTAAAGAAACTAAAAATACCGTGTTAAACAAAAGTCGTTGAAAGATGTAGAGTTTATTTATAAATTACCATAGCTTTGCCTAGAATCAATCTACTAGTCTATTCTGGGACGATTTAATCACTCAGTTCCCACTTGAAGACTGAGGTTATGAACAACGTTGAATGGACATCTTGTCAGACCATACTGGTGGCACCAAAGCATGATCTTTGGTTAGACATTTATACCTTACCTTTTTTATCTAGAAAAGACAATTGTGCCCATGGAGATATTTGTTATCGACATGCGATTCTCCAAGGGAAATGAGACTATATATGTGATGGTGAGTCACAAAACTCTTATGAAATTGTGAGGTGTGCCAAGAAATGTGTTTCCGTGAAGCGTCTACTTGTGTTGTCAGATATTATAATTTACATGTTAGGGTAGCACAACAATGTGATATTAGTCAATATCTTGTATCTCAATTTGTTCCATGAATTTTGATTGTTTAGTTGGTAAACATAGGCAACAACTTCGTTAATCAAGACGCATGACCAAAGAACAAGACACTTAATTATTTGAAAAATTAAAAGTTCACACTTAATGTATTTTAGAAAATGAAACAATTAGGTATGGATTAATGACTATTTGTAAATGTTTGAAAGTAAACAATGATATAATAAATAAAGTTATTATAAATTGTTAAAGCAACATTTCATTTTAATTCAAACAAAAGTTCATGAACTTTTTAAGACCGAAACCTTTGAAAAGTCCTATAAAGTTAAAAGAAAAGAGAAAATAGTTGAGCAAATGCATTACTTTTTTTTTCGTGATCCAAAAATATAATAATAATGTCACGTTGATTTTTGGTTTTTTTGTACTGACTATTTGCATCATTCCATAGTTTTATTCAAGCATTACGAAAAGCATGAAAACAATGGTTTCATATTGGCGTGTCGGGAGTTGAACACTGATTTGAAAATTGAAATTAACCAAGTGTGCTACTACGAATAATTTGAAATAAAGGTACAGAGAAAATTACTCAAATTATTTTTCCATTTTCAAGGTTTCCACTAGTATCACTTATTTTTGCATTTTTTATATTTCATTTCTCAATAATATATAGGTTTAATTGCTTCCTTTGTCCCCAGTTTGGTTGAATTGTGTCAAATTCATCCTCATTTTTAAAAAAGTTTCATTGTCGTCCTCACGTGGTATAAAAGTGTCAATTGAATCCAAACATAGAAAAAATTTGTGTCAAAGTAGTCATTTTTCCTATATCTCTGTGTCTTCCTTTCATATGTCACTTCTCTGGAGCTATGAAAAGCCTTAAATTGGATAAGGTAAAATGAATATCTGTACTTGATTGTATGAAAGGAAGACACAGATATATAGGAAAAATGACTACTTTGACACAAATTTTTTCTATGTTTGGATTCAATTGACACTTTTACACCACGTGAGGACGACAATGAAACTTTTACACCACGTGAGGATGACAATGAAACTTTTTTAAAAATGAGGATGAATTTGACACAATTCAACCAAACTGGGGACAAAGGAAGCAATTAAACCTATATTTGCCATCAGAAAGAAGATGTATGTGATTTATTTAATAAATATAAAAAAATAATAATGTCGTACCTTTTTAACAGTTAAAGAAACTAAAAATACCGTTTTAAACAAAATTAGTTGAAAGATGTAGAATTTATTTCTAAATAATCATAGCTTTGTCTAGAATCAATCTTCTAGTTGTTTCTGGGACGATTAAATCACACTTAGTTCCCACTTGAAAAACGGGGTTATGAACAAAGATGAATGGACATCTTTTTAGACCGTACTGGTGGCATCAAACTACGATCTTTAGTTAGACATTTCTACCTTACCTTTTTTATCTTGATAATACAATTTTCTCCTTGGAGATATTCGTTATCAACATTCGATTCCTCAAGGAAAATGAGACTATATATGTCATGGTGACTAGCGAAACACTTGTGAAATTATGATGTGTGCGAAGAAATGTGTTTCCGTGAAGCATCTACTTGTGTTGTCAGATATTATATTCTACATGTTAGGGTATGCACAACAGTGAGATATTAGTCAATATCTTGTATATCAATTTGTTCAACGAATTTTTATTGTTTAGTTGGTACACACAGGTAACAACTTCGTTTATCAAGACACATGACCAAAGAACAAGACACTTAATTATTTGAAAAATTAAAAGTTCACAGTTAATGTATTTTAGAAAATGAAAAAACTAGGTGTGGATTAATGACTATTTGTAAGTGTTTGAAAGTAAACAATGATATAATAAATAAAGTTATTATAAATTGTTAAAGAAACTTTTCATTTTAATTCAAACAAAAGTTCATGAACTTTTTAAGACCCATCCATACCTTTGAAAAGTCCTATAAAGTTAAAAGAAAAGAGAAAATGGTTGAGCAAATGCATTATTTTTTTTTCATTATCCAAAAATATAATAATAATGTCACGTTGAATTTTTTGTAATGACTATTTGCACAATTCCATAGTTTTATTCAAGCATTATGAAAAGCACGAAAATAATGGTTTCATATTGGCTTTGAATGTTTCTTAAATTAACTGTCAAGTTTTATTTTAGAAAAAGAATTTCAATTTTTAAAAGATAAATTACACAGTCGGGAGTTGAACCCGAATTTCAACATTGAAATTAACCAAGTGTGCTATTGCGAATCCTGTGAATTTAAGGTACAGAGAAAATTACTTAAATTATTTTTCCAGTTTGTGCATTGTATCCCGCCAACATTTTTTCATTTTCAAGGTTTCCACTAGTATCACTTATTTTTCCATTCATACAAACTAACTGTATTTTAGCAAATGATTTTATACTTCCTTTCTATATAATATATTTGCCATCACGAAGAAGATGTTTGTGATTCATTAAATAAATATAAAAAAATAATAATGTCGTACAATTCTAAAGGTTAACGAAACTAAAAATATCGTGTTAAACGAAAGTAGTTGAAAGATGTAGAATTTATTTCAAAATTATCATAGCTTTGTTTAGAATCAATCTTCTAGTTGTTTCTGGGACGATTTAATCACTTAGTTCCCACTTGAAAACCGAGGTTATGAGCAACGATGAATGGACATCTTTTTAGACCATACTGGTGGCATCAAACCACGATCTTTAGTTACACATTTCTACCTTACCTTTTTTATCTTGACAATAAAATTGTCTCCGTGGAGATATTCGTTATCAACATTCGATTCCACAAGGAAAATGAGACTATATATGTCATGGTGACTTGCGAAACTCTTGTAAAATTGTGATGTGTGCGAACAAATTTGTTTCCGTGAAGCGTCTACTTGTGTTCTCATATATTATATTCTACATGTTAGGGTATGCACAACAGTGCAATATTGGTCAATATCTTGTATCTCAATTTGTTCAATGAATTTTGATTGTTTAGTTGGTACACCTAGGTAACAACTTCTTTTATTAAGACGCATGACCAAAGAACAAGACACTTAATTATTTGAAAATTTAGAAGTTCACATTTAATGCACTTTAGAAAATTAAAAAATTAGGTAT
This sequence comes from Vigna umbellata, assembly GCF_029865625.1. Taxonomy (NCBI): domain Eukaryota; kingdom Viridiplantae; phylum Streptophyta; class Magnoliopsida; order Fabales; family Fabaceae; genus Vigna; species Vigna umbellata. The sequence continues at coordinate 56,858,882 of NC_142167.1, forward strand.
GGATTAATTACTATTTGTAAATGTTTGAAAGTAAACAATCATATAATAAATAAAGTTGTTATAAATTGAAGAAACTTTTCATTTTCATTCAAACAAAAGTACATGAATTTTTTACGACCAAAACCATTGAAAAGTCCTATAAAGTTAAAAGAAAAGAGAAAATAGTTGAGCAAATGAATTAGTATTTTTTATTATCCAAAAAAATAATCAAAACGTTGATTTTTTTGTAGTGACTATTTGCACGATTCCATGGTTTTATTCAAGCATTACGAAAAGCACGAAAATAATGGTTTCATATTGGCGTTGGGAGTTGAACCTGTATTTCAACATTGAAATTAACCAGTGCTGCTACTACACATACTCTAAAATCAAGGTACAGAGAAAATTACTTAAATTATTTTACCCCTTAGTCCATTGTATCAGGACAACATTTTTCATTTTCAAGGTTTCCATTGATAACACTTATATTTGCAATCATAAAAACTGACTGTCTTTTTGCAAATGATTTTATATTTCCTTTCCCAATAATATATATTCTATCAGAAAGAAGATGTATGAGATTTATTGAATAAATATAAAAAAATAATAATATCATACATTTCTAATGGTTAAAGAAACTAAAAATACCGTGTTAAACAAAAGTAATTGAAAGATGTAGAATTTATTTTTAAATTACCATAGATTTGTCCAGAATAAATCTACTAGTTGTTTCTAGGATGATTTAATCCATTAATTCCCACTTGAAAATCGAAGTTATGAACAACGATGAATGGACATCTTATTAGACCGTACTTGTGGCATCAAACCACGATCTTTAGTTACACATTTCTACCTTACCTTTTTTATCTTGACAATACAATTGTCTCTGTGGAGATATTCGTTATCCACATTCAATTCCTCAAGGGAAATGAGTCTATATATGTCATGGTGACTTGCGAAACGCTTGTGAAATTGCGATGTGTGCGAAGAAATGTGTTTCTGTGAAGCATCTACTTGTATTGTCATATATTATACTTTACATGTTAGAGTATGCATAACAGTGTGATATTAGTCAATATCTTGTATCTCAATTTGTTCCATTAATTTTGATTGTTTAGTTGGTACACAGTTAATTGCTTCGTTAATCAAGACGCATGACCAATGAACAAGACACTTAATTATTTGAAAAATTAAAAGTTCACAATTAATGTATTTTAGAAAATGAAAAAATTAGGTATGGATTAATGACTATTTGTAAATGTTTGAAAGTAAACAATGATATAATAAATAAAGTTATTATAAATTGTTAAAAAAACTTTTCATTTTCCTTCTGTGAGAAATAGAGAAGATTGGGAGAAAATATCCCTTGTGTGTTTTGCATACACATGGGGTAGTTTATTTATATTGTAGGATATGGGCCAATGCCCTTAATATAGAATAGGCTGAGCCCAAATAACAGAAACACACATCTTAACATCTAACACTCCCCCTCAAGGTAGAGCATATAAATCATATGTTCCAAGCTTGTTACAAAGATAATCAATTCTATGTCCTCGTAAGGACTTAGTGAATATGTCTGCCAACTGGTTGCTTGAGTTAACGAACTCAGTCTTGATATCTCCGGATATGATTTTTTCTCGAATGAAATGACAATCAACTTCAATGTGCTTGGTTCTCTCATGGAAGACAGGGTTAGAGCTAATATGGAGAGCAGCTTGATTATCACATATAAGTGTCATGTGAGTGACATCTCCAAATTTCAATTCACTAAGTAATTGTTTAAGCCACACAAGCTCACAAGTAGCTAATGCCATAGCTCTATATTCTGCTTCTGCACTGGACCTTGCCACAACACTTTGCTTCTTACTTTTCCAAGATATCAGGTTGCCATCAATAGAGACACAATATCCAGAAGTAGACCTCCTATCAGAAAGGGAACCAGCCCAATCAGCATCTGAATAGCAAACGATTTTTGTATCGTTGTTAGGACCATATAGCAAACCTTTTCCAGATGATCCTTTAATATACTTCAATATGCGAACAACTGCATCCCAATGGTCTTCACATGGAGAGTTTAGAAATTGACTCACCACACTAACTGTGAAGCAAATGTCAAGACGCGTAACAGTAAGATAGTTTAATTTACCAACTAATCTTCTGTACCGTTCAGGATCTGAGAAAGGCTCCCCCTGATTTGGTAGGAGTTTGATGTTAGGGTCCATAGGTGTCTCAACAGATTTATAGTTCATTAACCCTGTTTCCTCCAAGATGTCTAACGCATACTTCCTCTGAGATATTACAATACCAGCATTGGATTGTGCTACTTCAGTACCCAAAAAGTACTAGAGTTTGCCAAGATCTTTGGTTTGAAAATGGTGACAAAGGTGCTGTTTCATCTGAGAGATGCCAAGATAGTCGCTTCCTGTGAGAACAATGTCATCGACATACACTATTAAGTAGATACATCCAACACTTGAGTGGCGATAGAACACTGAATGATCTGCTTCACTGCGAGACATACCAAATTGTTGAACAACACAGCTGAATTTACCAAACCAGGCCCGAGGAGACTGTTTTAGGCCATATAAGGATTTGCAAAGACGACATACCAATCCAGATGACTCCCCCTAAGCAACAAAGTCAGGCGGTTGCTCCATATAAATTTCTTCATGCAAATCACCATTAAGGAAAGCATTTTTGACATCAAGTTGGTAAAGAGGCCATTGTCGAAGAGTGGCCATGGCAATGAATAGGCGAACAGAGGTCATTTTTGCCACTAGAGAAAAACTATCACCATAATCCAAACCAAAAATCTATGTGTAGCCTTTGGCAACCAGCCGAGCTTTCAGACGATCAATTGTGCCATCAGGGCCAACCTTGATAACATACACCCACTTGCAACCAACAACAGACTTTCCAGATGGTAATTGGACAAGTTCTCAAGTTCCACTTTTTGGTAAAGCCCTTAATTCATCCAACATAGCTTGACGCCAGCCAGGATGAGTTAAGGCATCACCCACAGACTTGGGAATTGACACAGAAGAAATGGATGAGAGACAAGTGTAAAAAGATGGAGATAATCTATGGTAACTAAGAACAATATAATGGGGGGAAGGGTTACGGGTAGAGCGTATACCTTTACGGAGGGCAATAGGCAGGTCAGACTCATTTGTTGGAGCCGGAGGAGACACAGGAGGCGACACTGGAAGTGAGTCATGAGGGAGACAATTGCGACGACTATAAACCTGAAGGGGTGGTAGTGAAGGACGATCCTATGGTGAATGAGAGTCTAAAGAAGGAGGAGACAAAATGGGTGGAGCATCACCAAGAGGATCACTGATAATAGGAATATCAACATTAGTAGGTAGAGATACAGAACTAGAAGATAGATGTGAAAAGTAAAAAGAAGATTCATCAAAAGTGACATCAGCAGAGATAAAATGACGATTGAGGGAAGGGGAAAAACACTTATAGCCCTTTTGTGACCGTGTAAATCCTAAGAAGACACATTTGTGAGACCTAGGAGATAACTTATCAAGACCAGGACTAAAATCATGAACAAAACATGTAGACTCAAAAACTCTAAGAGGTAATGGATGTAGAGGGTCTTGAGGAAATAAGATAGAATGAGGGATTTTGTGATCTAGGACGGAAGATGGCATGCGGTTTATAAGATAACATGTCGTGAGAACTGCATCACCCCAAAAATGTGAGGGTACTTGACCATGAATTAGAAGGGTACGATTTGTTTCAATAAGGTGTCTATTCTTGCGCTCAGCCACCCCATTTTGTTGAGGGGTATAAGCACATGAGGTTTGGTGAAGAATGCCATGAGAAGCCATAAAATGTTTAAACTGTTGAGAAAGGTATTCACGGCCATTATCACTACGTAAATTTCGAATAGAAACCCCAAACTGTGTTTTTATTTCATTGAAAAAAGATTGGAAAATAGAAAACAACTCAGAACGATTCTTCATTAAAAACAACCAAGTACATCTGGAATAGTCATCAATAAAGGTAACAAAATACTGAAAACCTAAAGTAGACTTAACACGACTAGGTCCCCAAATGTCAAAATGAACCAATGAAAAAGGGGACGACACCCGTTGTGAGACACTACGAGGAAAGGAACTACGAGTATGCTTTCCCTAACTGACAAGACTCACACGACAAACTTGATAATTTTGACAACCTCGGGACAAGTTGTTGTAGTTTGGCAAGACTAGGATGAGCTAATTGAGCATGAAGAAGGGATGGTGACTCCATGATTACGCCAACATGTGGAGAAGGGCAGAGATGATAAAGGCCATGAGACTCACATCCTGTGCCAATCATGTGTTTCGAACTCTGGTCCTACAACCAAACAAAATCTTTAGTAAATGAAATAACACAATTAAGAGTACGAGTTAGATGACTAATGGACAATAAGTTGAAGGGAGACCTAGGGACATAAAGTACATGATCAATGGATATGGATGGAAAACTATTAACAATACCAACACCATGAGATGAAAACAAGGACTTGTTATCAAGGGTAAATTATCCGGACATGACAAGGAAGAAAACAAGGACTTGTTACCAGTGATATGATCGGTGGCGCCTGAGTCAAGGACCCAAGGTCCGAGGGAGTGAGAGTGAGTCAGACCAACAAAAGATGTACCTGTACGTGCAATAGATGCAGATGTAGTGGAACTAGAATGCTGACGATCCTCATACCATTTGCGAAATTCGTTAAAGATTGGAGGTTGTTCTACGGTATTAGATGGAGTAGGATGGTCTGCAGACGGTGATCAGGGAGGTGGATCAGAACTAGCCATTGCTACTAGTCGAGGAGGACGTCCATGAAGCGCATAACATCTATCAATTTTGTGGCCTAACTTGCCACAATGATCACATTTTGGACGTCCTTTACTTGGCTTGCGAGACCGACTTCGATCATCACGTTGGGCATCCATAACAAAGGAATCATCAGTATGAGAAGATGTCTCAATGACGGGTTTCCTCGGTATACGCAAAAGAGCAGAACAAGTAGAAGTAAAGTTGGGTATGACAGGAGAACCCAAAATCTGATCATGGACATGAGAGACATCATCAAAGAGTCCGTATAATGCCAACAGCATGAAGAACTTTGATCGTTGTTCCAATTCTTCAGCAGGAGTGGAAGCAGGAGGTAATATATTATTAAAATCATGAAGAAGGGCATGAATTTTACCCAAATATTCTGCCATGGGACCAGGATTGTGTGGACCAATGACAGTTAATAGGTCCTGACAAACACCATAAAGACATTGAGTGTCATTTGTGTATAACAACTTCGCTTGTGCCCATACTTCTGAACATGTTTCATATGATTGAAACATTTGTTTTAGTGAGGAGTGAATGATGGACTTTATAACAATGCATAACTGAGCATCAATCTTCATCCAGAGGGAAGTGTCATCTATAGTAGCAGTTGTCACATTTTAAGTAAGGTGATTTAAGTACCCCTGACTTTTCAACCAAAGTTTGATGTCGGACGCCCATGTTGCATAATTTGTGCCATCTAACTTGTCAATGGACAAGTGTACATTCACATAATTGGTGTATATTGAGGGATCAGAAGAAGATGAGCCACCAACAAAGGTGTTTGTAGACGAGGAAGACGCATGGAGAGGGAGAAACCCTAAAAATCCAAAGTTCTCCGATTTACACAACGACCACAGATCCAGAAAGAAGGCGAGGAGGCGATCACGGCGGTTCTGATCGGCGACGGAACTCTCCGGCGACGAACCGGCACGCGCGATGGGAAGCGACAGCAGCGGTGACTGTCACGGCGGCGCGTGGAGGCGCGTGGGTGGTCCGTTCGCCGCGATCTTTGTACCACGGTGGTCACCCGGTCGAGACGATTTCGATGGTGTGGTCTTCGATCGATTTTGGAACTCCAGCGACGGTGGCGGCGGCGGCGGTGGCGACGACGGCAGCAGCGACAGCGACAGCGGCGATGATGGGTGCCAGAGACCGTGGAGTTGGCTGGAACTATTCCTATGCTCTAGATACCATGTGAGAAATAGAGAAGATTGGGAGGTTTCCACATTGAAATTAACCAAGTGTGCTACTGCGGATACTTTGAAAGAAACGTACAAAAAAAATTATTTAAATTATTTTTCCACTTAGTGCATTATCAGGCCAACATTTTTCATTTTCAAGGTTTCCACTAGTATCACTTATTTTTCCCTTCATACATTCTGACTGTATTTTGACAAATGATTTTATATTTCCTTTCTCAATAATATATTTCACTACAGGAAAAGCGTGACTTACAGACGACATATTACCGAAGGCTTTGAGGCCGTCGGTCTTGAGATATTACCAAAGGCTTTTGAGCCGTCGGTAACTTTCTCGCTGATTTATGTCCAAAATTGGGGTTTTCATTCCCCAATTTCATTTTCTTCACACTTCGTCGCTTTCCCCTGTCTCGTCCCTTTCTTCACACACTTCCCTCCCTTTCTTCACGCTCCGTCACTCTCTCGGTTAGTCACTGGTGGTGGTCCTTCATGGTGGTCACTAGTTCGTTGATCGTAGTTCCTTCACGGTGTGTGCTGGTTTGGGGAGACTAGGGCTAGGGTTCGTCGTGGGGGGTGCTACGTTGAGGGCTGGTGGTGTCGAGGTTGAGGGACTTCGTTGGAGGGGTCGTTGTGGGCTTCTGTCGCTGTCGTGCTCATCAAGGGTTATCTTGGTTGAGGTAAGTTCCACAGAATTTCATTCACATTCTCATTTTCATATTTCTGAAGCCTAGACACTTATGCTGCCTTCATCTACTTTTCATTCACTTGTTAGTATTTTTTATTTTGATTTTGATTTATGTTTCATCTATTGCACTATCTTGGATTTTAATGATCTTAGGGTAAGCAAAGATGGTTTTCTTCACATTCTTTAGCCTTATTATTTTTAATTTTTCATGCTATATTTAGCTTATAGTGTATCATATTTTCATTGTATTGAAAACATAGTTGTAGAGACAATAAATAGATGTAGCCAAACACTAACCGAAAAAAGAAAATAGACACTTATGGTAACAGAAAAGAGAAAAAAGAAATCAGTGCACTGCACCACTAATACAGTAGGGGAAAGCACAACTGTCCCATAAAGCAAAACAGAATTAATTTAGCTCCCCTCTAGGTGACATGTGTCTGTGTTATTTAATATTTGAGGTAATAGTGAGAAATAACATGTATCAAACACATAGCTCCCCGCAGTAATACTTAAAAATTGTCATCTGTAAAGCCAAATATAGGGAAAGAAAGCAAGCCTACAATGGGGCAAAAAGGACCTCATAATATAGAAATCTTTTTAGTTATTGTGGCTTCAAGAATTGAGAAGAGACAACGTGAGTATCAGGAAAAGTAGGAAACATAAACAAAGCATAAACTGAACAATATGTAAAACACGACCTGAAGATTTAAGTGTGCATGGATATCACTCAACAATTTATAATTTCCACTTTAGCAAATGGGGATTTTTGAAGTAAGTATTTAACTATCCTGCCAACTCCCTCATCAGATATGTTTGTCGAAGATTTCACTTTCAATTTCACTTTCAATTTCACTTTCAATTTCAATGACTTCAATTGAACAAAACAAGGAATTTGAGTTATCATTGAACCATAAGTATAGAGACCCTACACAATGAGAGTTGATTGGAGACACACTTTGAAAGATAATTTTAAAATCAAGATTGACTAATGGATAGCAATTTGGCACATGGAACATATTATGGGAAACATCAAAAGGAAAAACAAAATAAAGTAACATACATGTAGAATCTTAAGGGTACTTGAAGAGAGTATCATTATCTTTACATAATCAGCGAGCACTTGCAACAAACTTATAAGGGTTGAATAAGTCCATTCAAAATGAGTATGAAAATAGGCTTCACAGTCAATGCTTACTTGTTCAAGAAAACAAAGTTTGCATGTAGAGAATTGGTGTAGAGGATCACGCATCATAGTAATATATCTAAGGTTTGGAGTAGAAAGCACAAATTTGTAAGGTGCTTCTTGAATGGTACTACCAATGGTCAAACTAGAAAGGTTGGAACATAAATAGATTAAAAAGATGAAACATAAATCCAAAATCATTAAAAAGATTATTGAAAGAGATTATGCATTTGAAGAGCTTAAAGAATGGCACTCACTTGTGAGGGTTCGTGTTTTTGGTATCTTCCTTCTCTTTTAACTTAATACAAAATTATAAGATGGCCTCGGAAGATAATATGCTCTAGATGGCTGGTTATGTTCTACACACTACCTATGACAAATGCTCTGGGAATTGTTGCAGCAAGCTCATGGGGAGCTTTCCACATTAATTTTGCAGAGTTATGTGACAGGGAGCTTTCCCTCATTGCTTTTGAGTGAATCAATCATGCTTGGCAGTAGTTGTATGCTGAGTTCATTTAATTGTGCATTTGTTGAGTCAATTAGTTTGTTTTATCACTCTCTGAAATCAAATTTTGCAGAATTAAAGTGTTTGTGAAACTTGTACTGCATTATTTTCTGAGTTTACACTGAGTTTTGAGTTTAGAATTGTAGTTGACGTGTCAAAATGTTATGTTGCATTACATGACGAATATTGGATGATTGAAGGTCTAGGTTATGTTGTGTATGCCCTTATAAAGTTATAAAACCATGATGTTCATCAGGCATATGAAAAGGACTAAATATAAATGTTAGAAATGTTTAGTATATGAACCTAGAAAGCAACCTAAAACTTAGTCAAAACAGGACAACCACTAACTAATCCTAGAATCACCAAGTGATTTGACATGGCAACAAGTGATTTCACGTCAAAGAAAATTTCAAGCAGTCACATTATAGTCAATATCATTTTGCTATAATAAGACAACTCATTTTGTTTGTTTGGGTTGTTGATGTAGATTTGGACGTGACGGGAAAAAGATTGAAGCATTTCCTGGATCAAAGTTAATTTTCCAAGTAGTTTTAAATGTAAAATTTGTGTTGAGGGCATTGATGATATATATATATATATATATATATATATATATATATATATATATATATATATATATATAAGTGAGGAAAAGATGATATATAAATAAAATTATGTTATAAGCCAATTTTGTGGGTTGAGCTAGGCATAGACCCCCATTCTAAGAATTTTTGTAAGCATCATTGGTTGCTAAATCCTTCTCAATGGTTTTACCTATAGTTTTTATGTGGTATTCAGAGCCATGGAGCTACTCAGTCTAGGTAAGTGTGTAGTTCTTCTATTTTGGAATCTATCAACTTTGTTTCCTTCACTGTTTCATTGCTTCTAATCATCATTGCACCATGGAATTTTGATTTCTTAGGTTCTGATTGAGTTTATTCTTGTGTGCCAACCTTGATTTGCTTTGGTTTCCTCATTTTTACTCGGTTCATTCTGATTTGAGTCATTTTATTTTGAAATTTGTCCAGTTTTGTCAAAAGTCATGTTATATTACTTTTGTTCTCATTCCCAGTATTCTGCTGAGTGAATTTTTCTTTTGGTGCATCTAACTGATTGATAAATATTAAGCACACAAAAATGAGCAATGATATGTTTATACAGAGCTTGGGTGCCTAATTCGCATCATCAAAATCATCTTCCTGGTTCATCCCATAAGCTGTTATAATTTCAACCAGTTAGTCAGAGTAGAGTTGATTTCTTCACTCTGATTTGAGCCATTACTAAGTGCAGACCATTTAAGCTATGATTTGCTAAAGCAAGAGCTTGGTTGCACCTTGAGAAATAGCTCAAAATTGTTGGTATAGTAGTTGGGCGATCTACTTTATATTTGCTCAATCTCGTTTCTGTGTTAAAATTCTGGTTGTAGCATTTAGAGCATTGCTAGTCATTTATACTGTCATTCTGCTAATTTGAGCAACTTTTGAGTGGTATCTTTGAGTCAAATACCTGGTTTGCAACCTGTTTCAATTTTTGAATCAAAATTTGGATGGTTGAGTTGAATATTTGAAGTAAAATTGGGTTTGGAATATTGCCTTTATGAGTAATTTGAATTTTGCATGAGTTATCTTATCAAATTAGTTCATAATCATATATCAAACTTGTTGATGTAATTTGTAATTTGAATTTTGCATCAGTCTCTGCTTGTAACCTCACTCTTGTCTCTTTCTAACTCAACGATACTACTACTCTTTGACTGCTAGCCAATACCTACATAGCAATTTTGAATTATATAGATAAACACACACATGGTCAATACCTATAGAGTATGCAAAGTGCCAATTACCTATACATAACAAAACCCAAAAGTATGCAAAGTGCCAATTACAAAGGCTAAATTTTGGACCTAGAGACAATAATATGAACTTGCTATCTTTCAATATTATTGATATCCAACATTGATTAGAGGTATGGCTAATGTCATCCTTACAAGCTTTGTGTAATTCTCACCTAACAAGCAAGTTGTTTTGTAGGGTTAAGTTGAGCTTTAAACCCAAAATGTTAATAGAACTTAGAATTATATTTCCAAATATTGAAGTTAGGTTTCATATTTTCAAACTTTGTTTTGCCTTTACACTAGGAAAAAAAGATTCTTGTAACGCGTCATATACGCTTTGGTTACTACGAAACCGAAGCGTATAAGAACGCGGTGGCATTACCGTAAATATAAAAACCTTATACGACTCGGTTAAACACCAACCGATGCATATTACCTTTACTGCTTCGGTTAAATGGGACAAACGATACCTATAAAGTCTACTGTCACATCCATCTGCAATCAGACTTTCCTTTAACAACTTTATAGAATGGTTCTTTTGCTTCGGTTCAGCCTATACTCGAGGCCTATACCCTCTTGCTTCGGTTTTTCAAAGACCCGAGGCAGTATTGTCTGCCAAGATCCAACTATAGTGCCTTGGTTGGTGTCACCTGATGTCGTACGATCTTTTTGCTTCGGTTGAACTTAGACTGAGACATATAATGTTATTTTAATATTTTTTTTAATGGTTTAGGCACCGGTTTTGCGGTGTTACCGAAGGGGTAGCTCTTTCCTTGGTTCAAATTCCAAAATTCTGAAGTCATTGTTTTTCTTCCTCGTGCTCGTTTCTTCTTTTCTCTCTCGCGTTTTCTTCTTCTTCGCTGGTGCCTCCCTGCTGCCACTGCCGCTTCCTCCAGTGATTTATTTGATGCCTACGAGCTTTCTTCTTCCTCCACAGCATAATTAGGTTTTCTCTTTTGTTTTTTTAATTTTCTTACTCCAAGTGGGCTTGTATCAGATAACCCAAATTAAGGGTTCCACCCTTTTTCTTTTTTTTTCCCTTGGACCAAAATATAATATAATCCCATTGGGGAGTTCTGCGTTGTGAAATGGGTGTTCATCCTTTTCCTCTTCTCTGTTAGACAGGAACCCTTCTTCCCTATTTGGATCCGTGTTGCGCAAGGGGCCAAGATTCTTTTCTCACGGAGAGACCCAACTTTGGGGCAGCACCAGGGGTCTCGCGCAAGCCAAAGAGGGTTTTCTCTTTCGCGTCGTTGAGAGGGAGGCTTCCTTCCACTTCTCTGTTCCGATTCGTCTAGGATTCTTCGTGCACCCAACCCAGCCTAGGGTTCTTTGTCTCGTGTGGACAACCAACCTAAAGGGATCATCAATGGCGCGACAGAGACACGACGGAGGCGCGGCAGAGACGCGGCGGGGGCGGAAGGGCGCGACAATCAAATAGGTTTTATTTTTTTTTCTGGGTTTCTGAATGGAGTTTTTCCTTGTTCCCTGTTCAATTTCTTCTTTTTGTCAAACATATGTTCAGTTTTATCTGTCCAACTACCTAGTCATTCTAGGTGTCCCATTTTCTTTCTCACGCAGATTTGAGTTTTGTTGTTTAAGGAATTTGAAGAATATGATTTTGCAAGAACAGGAAGCCTTGCCACGAAAAAGGTGTTTAGGTCTATTTCTTCTAGAATTCCTGACTTTTCCCTGCAAAGGTCGTGTAGTAGAAACTCTTCATAGACCATTTGTCTTTCATAATCGTTGGGTACTCCGTTCAATTCTAAATTATGAATTCACACTTTCACTGTCTGAGTGTTGTAGAGGTTGATCTCAAAGAGGGACCCTTTGGTATGTGTATAACTAGAACTAGTTAATCAAGCTGTAGTCCTTGGTAACACTTTTTTTTCTTCTGCGTGCAGTATTTCTTAAAGGCTTAATTTCATTATGATAAGAATCAATTTGCTGACTTGGTGGTCATTTCTAGAATTTCAGGGACTATGTCACATGTATTTTTTACATGGTTATATTTTAATTATCAATTGATAGCCTCTTCTTCTTTCATAAATCTTCAATTTCTATGTTTATATATTAAGAATCTAAGTATTAAACATTGATTGTAATAGCTTCTTGCTATGCCGATTTTGGCTCCTATTCTAGACGAGGCAAGGCTACTTTCAATAAGGTTATTCTTTCATTGTGTACACGTAAGTATTTTTTTAGTACAACATTAAAATATTTTCTCTTTTTCCAAAGTTCTAAGCTTTTAAAATGTTTCTTTTAGTACAACATTAGAAGATTCATGGAGCAATCCCTCTAAAAAAAGTTTGAACATTACGAGATATGATGCAAATGTGATTTGCAACTATAGTGTTATAGTGATCATTGGATAATGTATTTTAAGATGAGTTGATTTTTGGGATAATTCTATGAACTAGGTTGTGTGGTTAGTGGGGAAGTGGCATTAGGCCGTTATTTGTAACTTTATGAAGAAAAAGAAAAAAATTTTGTGATTCATTTTTTATAAGATTTAGATTTTTGTTTGCTGATATATATTTATTTTTATTAAATTATTTGGAGGGAGTTCACTCCCGAAAAGTTATTGGTTTGCAAGTTTTATCCAAATTTTGGGGAATGCTGGTAATGTCAGTGCCAATGGTATGATTTTTTGTTTAGAATCCTATCCTGGAGAGTTTTCAAAACATCATTTATATAGTTTTGATGTTACCTGACTTTAACACAATAGCAATAGCAAGATCTAATGAATGGATTAAAAATATCTAGGCACAAAACCATAACATAAAGCCCCTCTACTGCCTCGGTTGTATATGAACTGAGGCAAAAGCACACACCCCTCTACTGCCTCGGTTGGATTTGAACCGAGGAAAAAGCACACACCTTTTTGCTTCGTTTTAGAACCGAGGCAAAAAGCCTACCTTTTTGTCTCATCTGTATATGTCTTGGTTGCGGAACCACTGCCTATAAGCAAAAATAACCATTGTCATTTCCCTTTACGGCACTAGTGTTAGGAACTTTTGAAGACCATTGAACTTAGAATTATATTTAAAAACATTGAAGTATTCTTGACATCATACATTCACAGTATAAAATTCATTTAATTAAGTTTACTCATGCTACAAAATTGACTTCATAAAACTTAACAATCTTTTGAATTGGAAGACTACAGACTCTAAATGAGAAAGCAAAGGAAAAAAATTAGCTATGAATTAAACCAATTGTAAATGGGAATAATACAGATTCTTTTAGAGCATTCCTTAGGATTCAAATTGTGTGTCAGTTGTTCTAAATAGCTTGTTTCTTGCTTGTCTTGTTGACTATCCTGGTTTTGTCTCCACTATATGTGAAAGTTGTTACGTTGTTCCTAATTGAGCTTTAATTGCTTTCTTCATCTGATCTATAGTTGATCTTTAGGAGTTAGTCTGTTGTGTTGTTAATTACCTTATTGCTTGATTCTTTTTAGTGGTTGCAACCAGTTATCATTGCATGAAAAAGCCATTTCTTGTATGATATGATTATTGGAATGAGCTGAAGTAGATATTTTAATCTTGTTTGATCATAAGATAAACATTTCTAAGTCTGATTGTGTTGTTCCCTTATACAACTTGTTGCAAAAATTTGTTATCAAACATGCAGCCCACCAGCCATTGGTCTCCTGATTGTGATTGTGGAGCTGCTTCTTGACCAAATTTGGTTTGTTAGAAGATAATTAAATAACTATTGTGATTGTGATTGTGTATATTTATTGTGTACTAGACTGTTTGAACTAAGCTTACTTTCAAATGATGGGATGACTTGTTTTTAGATGCTTTATTTTATCTTGAAACTGAACAATATATAGGTGGAGACTTGTAGGCTAAGAATATGTAGTGTTGATGTCAAATCTATGGTAGTACCTACATGTGTAAGTATTTGTAAGTACTCTATAAAAGTGGACTTCACTACAATAATAATACTCAGCATGACCCTTATTGCATGCCTATGACTGTAGTCAATGTGTAAGTACTCTATAAAAGAGGACTTCACTACAGTAATAATACTTAGCATGACCCTTGTTGCATGCCTATGACAGCATTCAATGTGTAAGTACTCTATAAAAGAGGACTTTACTACAATAATAATACTCAGCATGACCCTTATTGCATGCCTATGACAGTAGTATTCAAATTGCCTTCCATGTTCGACTTAAGTAGTAATAGGTTTATTACTTATGTCACATGGAGTGTTGCTATTTTGGCTAAGTTTTTGTTTGTTTGGCTTGTCACAGAACATGGCCCATTTTCCCAATCATCGTGGATGGATACGACCATTTTTATAGCGAAAGGAGAGGTTTGAAGGAAGCTTTCGTCCTTGGAGTTGATGAGTTTGTGGAGACGACTCGACGATATGAATATTATGCTCTTGATGGAGGGATTTGATGCCTATGCATCAAGTGTGAATGTACAAGGATTTTGAAAGATGAAGTCGTCAAAGTTCACCTATACCAAAAAGGTTTCATGCCAAATTTCAAGGTTTGGACATTTCATGGTGAAGAAATGCCTTCTACCTCCACTGCTCATGAAAATCGGCCTGCATCAGGTTTGAATACTATTTTACATACATCTGAGATAGATCAATTTACCTATATGCAAGAGATGGTAGGCAATGCTCTTTGTCGACATGTTGAACAAGAAGCAGACGATAGTCCTGATGAAGAGTCTCCAGATGAAAGCACACAGATTTTACAATCTCTTGGTTGAGGCAAACCAACCTGTATTTGAAGGTGCATCTGAGTCAAAATTGTCAGTGTGCATTAGAGTCATGGCTGGTAAATCTAATTGGAACGTTCCCAATCAAACGTTGGACTTCTTTAAAAAATTGGTGTTAGATCTAACACCACCAAACAATTCTTTGCCGAAGAATTATTACGAAGCCAAAAGATGTGTTTCGAAGCTGGGATTGGAAGTGAAGAAGATTGATTGTTGTGTGAATGAATGTATATGAAGCACGACTTGGTGGACCAGTGCAATATAGGTGGATGTATCCGTTTGAAAGGTTCATGGGAGAGTCAAAACGTTCAGTCAAAAATAAAGCCAGAGTGGAAGGATCAATTTGTGCGGCTTACTTGCATCGTGAAACAACATACTTTTGTTCTCATTATTTCAAAAACTTCAAGTATGAATATCCTTTTAATAATTTTAAAAACAATTGATGTGACACTTGTAGCTTAATTTTTCTTCACCTCTTTGTAGGTTCATAACCAGCCATTAAGACCCTTAATTCAAGATCTATGGAAATTGTCAAATTGGCCCATGAGATGTGTCAAATAATGGCACACGTATTTTGGAAATGGATACAAGTTCCACACCGATGCATGGTCAAAAGGAAAAAAGACAACTAATTGTGGGGTGTTCGTTAAGGGCGGGGTGGTTACGATAACTTTTATGGTATTATTCAAAAAACTTATGAGCTGGAGTATAATACTTCAACTACTTCAAAGAGGGTAGTTCTTTTTTATTTTCAATGGTCTGATCCATCTAGGAGTGGAACAAGAGTGGATCCTAGGTATAATATTGTAGAAATTCAAATGACTTCAAGATACCGGCCATTTGATCCATTCATTCTAGCTCTTAATGTTAGACAAGTTTATTATGTCCCATATCCAACATTTTGCAACATTGACAAATGTGATTGGTGTGTTGCAATACAAACCAAGCCTAGGGGTCGCATTGAGTCAAATGATGTCGAAGATGATATCCCTTTCCAAGTTGATGAAAAGACACATGGAAATGAAATTATTGACGTTGAAGGTGTATCTGCATTGCACGACTTCGATGGTGATGTTGAAGAGTTAGAAGGACAAATAGATGAACATGAAGAAGAAGGAGAAGAAGAAGAGGAAGAACAAGACGAAGAAGAAGAAGAAGAACTTGAAGATGATGAAGAAGACGATGATGGTTATGATTATGATGATCATAGTGACACATCAAACAACGATGACAATGATGATGATGAGGACGATTGAATTAATTAAATGCTTGTATTTTGACATGTGTACGATTCAGGATTATATAAAATTAAATCATTTATTAAATACCAATTATGTACTATGCGTTTAATTGTCGATTTATTTATATACTTTAAATTGTAGTAATGTTAGGACATAATCCTTCACGCCCTAACAAGGGCAAGACGGTAAAAAAGCCTAGGAGGCAGGCCAAGTACATTATTAAAGTTCCTTCCACGATGCCATTTGCAAGTGCCAGTACTCCACTAGACGTTGGCTCCTCACGTCCACCATCCACTTCTATGGCGCCCACACCTCCTACTATAGGGCCCACTCCTTCAGTTGTAGGGCCCACACCTCCTATTGTAGTGCCCACTCCTTCAGTTGTAGGACCCACACCATATATTCATCCCTCTCCTTCTATCCTCATCCCATCTTCTATACCATCTCCAGATGTACACCAGCCATCTATTGATCCTGGTGATCCTACTGATTTGGGTGATCCTGCTCCTCATGATCGACCATTCATTGAGCCATGTGGAAAATGGTAATACCATATTGATAACTCCCAAATTTTCCCCAATTTTGTGTGATAATAATCTGTTTTTAGGATATTTTAGTTTTTAATTCATTCGAAATAATATAGTTTAGAGTAATTAGGATAAAAATAGGTTTTTGTAAAAATAGTGCTAATTTTCCCTTTTTAGTTAAATAAAATAGGTTTTTAAATAATTAGGTATTTTCTCTTTTAGAAAAATATTCAGAAAATTTAAATAAAAATTTCTTTTGCTGTTATAGACTTTTACTTCTTCTTTTTGCTATTTAATTCTTAATTTCTTATCTTTTTGCAGGATTAGCCCTTGGAAAAATAGGCTAGAGTTAAGTGAATAAAAGCTGTTTGGGCTACAGATTGGGCCGTTGCATTATGCTGATTGAAAAAAACTATGCACCATGGTTGTTTTGGGGTTTTGCCCTTGGAAAAATAGGCTAGAGTTAAGTGAATAAAAACTATTTAATTCTTCAAATAAAAGTTCATGAATTTTTTAAGACGGAAACTGTTGAAAAGTCCTATAAAGTTAAAGGAAAAGAGAAAATAGTTGCGCAAATGCATTAGTATTTTTTATTATCCGAAAATATAATAATAATGTCACCGTCATTTTTTTGTAATGACTATTTGCAAAATTTTATAGTTTTATTCAAGCATTACGAAAAGCATGAAAATAATGGTTTCATATTGGCGTTGAATGTTTCGTAAATTAATTGTCAAATTTTATTTCAAAAAAAGAAATTTCAATTATTAAAAGGAAAATTCCGCAGCCGGGAGTTGAACCCAGATTTCATCATTGAAATTAACCTGGTGTGCTACTACGGATACTTTGAAATCAGACTACAGAGAAAATTACTTAAATTAATTTCCCACTGAGTGCCTTATGTAGGCCAACATTTTTCATTTTCAAGGTTTCCAACAGTATCATTTATTTTTCCATTCGTACAAACTGACTGTATTTTGACAAATGATTTTATATTTCCTTTCTCAATAATATATTTGCCATCATAAAGAAGATCTATGTGATGAATTGAATAAATATAAAACAATAATAACGTCGTACATTTCTAAAGGTTACAGAAACAAAAAATACCCTTTTAAACAGAAGTAGTTGAACGATGTAGAAGATATTTGTAAATTACCGTAGTTTTGTCTAGAATAAACCTACTAGTCGTTTATGGGACGATTTAATCCATTAGTTCCCACTTGAAAACCAAGGTTTTGAACAACGATGAATGGACATCTTGTTAGACCGTACTGGTGGCATCAAACCACGATCTTTAGTTAGACATTTCTACCCTACCTTTTTTATCTTGACAATACAATTTTCTCCGTGGAGATATTCGTTATCGACATGCGATTCCTCAACGAAAATGAGTCTACATATGTCACGGTGACTTGCGAAAGTCTTGGGAAATTGCGATGTGTGCGAAGAAATGTGTTTTCGTGAAGCGTCTACTTGTGTTGTCAGATATTATATTTTACATGTTAGGGGATGCACAACAGTGCGGTGTTAGTCAATATCTTGTATATCAATTTGTTCCATAAATTTCGATTCTCTAGTTTGTAAACACAGGGAATAGCTCTGTAATCAAGACGCATCACCAATGAACAAGTGATGAGTCAATATTTTCTCAATTTCACTTAGCTTATTGTACCGAATTTAATTAGGGAATTGTGCTTAAATGTCCAGTATTTTCCCATTTTTCCTAATTGTGCTTAATTTGATCAGAAATTCTTATTTTAATTAATTTGAATTATTTGAGCTAATTATTTGCATTATTAATTGTAGGGAAATTGTTGGATAAATTTTGGAACATTTGGAGGTCAAAAGAAAATGTCACATCAAATATACTTTAAACTAAGTGAGAGAGGTGTGGATTTCATTTTTTTTTAGGGGTGCTTCATTATTAAAAAGGTGGTGGCGTCCAGCAATTTGCTGCCATCATGGCTAGCAGACGCGGTCCAGCTTGGAGGGGTGAGTATTGGAGAATAGGGTGAATGGCAGTAAAAAAAGGGATTCATGGGTCTTCACCATATATTGTAGCACGCTTGGATGGAAGGTTACGGGCTTAGGGCTGGATAGTCTAGGAGTAGCCGCCACAGTAGAAATGGAGTAGTTTTCCAGCAGTGTATTGTAGTATAGTGGTGAGTGAGAGGGGGGATTTGTTTTGGAAAAGGAAATGGGCGTGGATTGATGGATTGAAGGGAAAGAGTATCACGGTAATAGGGTGTGATGGCTGGAAGGAGAAAAGCACCGTCCAGTGGAGTCAAGCAGCACGTTAGGGAGAAAAACACTTTCACTTTGTTTTGAGAGACATGTGGAAATTCACTTTACGGAGGGGATTCGATTCCTTTTAAAAGAAGCTTGTTTTATTCATTCAGCAAAGTGCACACACAGTGACGCTGCAATAGAAAGTTTTCGTTTTTTTTGTTTATGTTGGAACAGAGAACTTTGAAGAGCACATGGTCTTGTCTTTGCTTTTATCTTTCACGTTGAACCATATTTTTATTTTTATATTCTATGAATTAGAGTGTTATGTTGCTGAGAAGAAGTGTGCAGGGGCCTTTATTATTTTCATTCGGTGATTAAATGTTTTGGAGATTTCTTTTCTTTGAGAGATGAAGAAGTGATTAGGTGAAAGTGTTGGATGAAGTAACGTCCAGGAGCGGATAGGTGTTGCATGAAGAATGGATGGAGCAAAGGCAATGGGATTCTCTCTTTCTTTTAGAAAGCAAGCACGCTGCATTCATTTGCATTGGAGAAGAGAGAAACGGTGGCACACTTTTACTTTATTTTCACTGTTTAAGCATTTTTAATTTATTATTTCCGTGATGGATATGTGTTGGTGGATGACTATAATGTGCATCCCAATGTTTAGATTAAGCGTTGCATATTTTCTTTTATTCTTGCTGCTTTATGTTTCAATTGGTTAGCACTCTTGTTTCTTTTTTTTTTGAATTTTTATTCTAATAGGCAATGTGCATTTTTATAGTTTGAATTATGTTTGGATATTTATTTGTTGCATTGTTCACTTTAATGTCTTCTTCTATTTCAATGTTTTCAATTCTGGTTACGGTTTTATTTAATTTCCAGTTTAATTTGTTTTAATGAAAAACATTTTCAAACCCCTCCCACTGCGTGTGTGATCTGAGACTCGAACCACAAATTGGTCCTTGAGAGACGACCTAGGAGTCACTGCCTAGTAACTATACTGCATTAATATCTGCAATCAACTTTTGTTGGGAGGTGCGACCCTCTCATCAACAAGACACTCAGTTATTTGAAAAATTAAAAGTTCACAATTAATGTATTTTAGAAAATGAAAAAATTAGGTAGGGATTAATGACTATTTGTAAATGTTTGCAAGTAAACAATAATATAATAAATAATGCTATTATAAATTGTTAAAGAAACTTTTCATTTTCATTCAAATAAAAGTTCATGAATTTTTTAAGACGGAAACTGTTGAAAAGTCCTATAAAGTTAAAGGAAAAGAGAAAATAGTTGCGCAAATGCATTAGTATTTTTTATTATCCGAAAATATACTAATAATGTCACCATCATTTTTTTGTAATGACTATTTGCAAAATTTTATAGTTTTATTCAAGCATTACGAAAAGCATGAAAATAATGGTTTCATATTGGCGTTGAATGTTTCGTAAATTAATTGTCAAATTTTATTTCAAAAAAAGAATTTCAATTTTTAAAAGGAAAATTCCGCAACCGGGAGTTGAACCCGGATTTCATCATTGAAATTAACCTGGTGTGCTACTACGGATACTTTGAAATCAGACTACAGAGAAAATTACTTAAATTAATTTCCCACTGAGTGCCTTATGTAGGCCAACATTTTTCATTTTCAAGGTTTCCAACAGTATCATTTATTTTTCCATTCGTACAAACTGACTGTATTTTGGCAAATGATTTTATATTTCCTTTCTCAATAATATATTTGCCATCATAAAGAAGATCTATGTGATGAATTGAATAAATATAAAACAATAATAACGTCGTACATTTCTAAAGGTTACAGAAACAAAAAATACCCTGTTAAACAGAAGTAGTTGAAAGATGTAGAAGATATTTGTAAATTACCGTAGTTTTGTCTAGAATAAACCTACTAGACGTTTCTGGGACGATTTAATCCATTAGTTCCCACTTGAAAACCAAGGTTTTGAACAACGATGAATGGACATCTTGTTAGACCGTACTGGTGGCATCAAACCACGATCTTTAGTTGGACATTTCTACCTTACCTTTTTTATCTTGACAATACAATTTTCTCCGTGGAGATATTCGTTATCGACATGCGATTCCTCAACGAAAATGAATCTACATATGTCACGGTGACTTGCGAAAGTCTTGGGAAATTGCGATGTGTGCGAAGAAATGTGTTTTCGTGAAGCGTCTACTTGTGTTGTCAGATATTATATTTTACATGTTAGGGGATGCACAACAGTGCGATGTTAGTCAATATCTTGTATATCAATTTGTTCCATAAATTTCGATTCTCTAGTTTGTAAACACAGGGAATAGCTCTGTAATCAAGACGCATCACCAATGAACAAGACACTCAGTTATTTGAAAAATTAAAAGTTCACAATTAATGTATTTTAGAAAATGAAAAAATTAGGTAGGGGTTAATGACTATTTGTAAATGTTTGCAAGTAAACAATAATATAATAAATAATGCTATTATAAATTGTTAAAGAAACTTTTCATTTTCATTCAAATAAAAGTTCACGAATTTTTTAAGACGGAATGTGTTGACAAGTCCTATAAAGTTAAAGGAAAAGAGAAAATAGTTGCGCAAATGCATTAGTATTTTTTATTATCCGAAAATATACTAATAATGTCACCATCATTTTTTTGTAATGACTATTTACACAATTTTATAGTTTTATTCAAGCATTACGAAAAGCATGGAAATAATGGTTTCATATTGGCGTTGAATGTTTCGTAAATTAATTGTCAAATTTTATTTCAAAAAAAGAATTTCAATTTTTAAAAGGAAAATTCCGCAGCCGGGAGTTGAACCCGGATTTCATCATTGAAATTAACCTGGTGTGCTACTACGGATACTTTGAAATCAGACTACAGAGAAAATTACTTAAATTAATTTCCCACTGAGTGCCTTATGTAGGCCAACATTTTTCATTTTCAAGATTTCCAACAGTATCATTTATTTTTCCATTCGTACAAACTGACTGTATTTTGGCAAATGATTTTATATTTCCTTTCTCAATAATATATTTGCCATCATAAAGAAGATCTATGTGATGAATTGAATAAATATAAAAAAATAATAACGTCGTACATTTCTAAAGGTTACAGAAACAAAAAATACCCTGTTAAACAGAAGTAGTTGAAAGATGTAGAAGATATTTGTAAATTACCGTAGTTTTGTCTAGAATAAACCTACTAGACGTTTCTGGGACGATTTAATCCATTAGTTCCCACTTGAAAACCAAGGTTTTGAACAACGATGAATGGACATCTTGTTAGACCGTACTGGTGGCATCAAACCACGATCTTTAGTTGGACATTTCTACCTTACCTTTTTTATCTTGACAATACAATTTTCTCCGTGGAGATATTCGTTATCGACATGCGATTCCTCAACGAAAATGAGTCTACATATGTCACGGTGACTTGCGAAAGTCTTGGGAAATTGCGATGTGTGCGAAGAAATGTGTTTTCGTAAAGCGTCTACTTGTGTTGTCAAATATTATATTTTACATGTTAGGGGATGCACAACAGTGCGATGTTAGTCAATATCTTGTATATCAATTTGTTCCATAAATTTCGATTCTCTAGTTTGTAAACACAGGGAATAGCTCTGTAATCAAGACGCATCACCAATGAACAAGACACTCAGTTATTTGAAAAATTAAAAGTTCACAATTAATGTATTTTAGAAAATGAAAAAATTAGGTAGGGATTAATGACTATTTGTAAATGTTTGCAAGTAAACAATAATATAATAAATAATGCTATTATAAATTGTTAAAGAAACTTTTCATTTTCATTCAAATAAAAGTTCACGAATTTTTTAAGACGGAAACTATTGAAAAGTCCTATAAAGTTAAAGGAAAAGAGAAAATAGTTGCGCAAATGCATTAGTATTTTTTATTATCCGAAAATATACTAATAATGTCACCATCATTTTTTTGTAATGACTATTTGCACAATTTTATAGTTTTATTCAAGCATTACGAAAAGCATGAAAATAATGGTTTCATATTGGCGTTGAATGTTTCGTAAATTAATTGTCAAATTTTATTTCAAAAAAAGAATTTCAATTTTTAAAAGGAAAATTCCGCAGCCGGGAGTTGAACCCGGATTTCATCATTGAAATTAACCTGGTGTGCTACTACGGATACTTTTGAAATCAGACTACAGAGAAAATTACTTAAATTAATTTCCCACTGAGTGCCTTATGTAGGCCAACATTTTTCATTTTCAAGGTTTCCAACAGTATCATTTATTTTTCCATTCGTACAAACTGACTGTATTTTGGCAAATGATTTTATATTTCCTTTCTCAATAATATATTTGCCATCATAAAGAAGATCTATGTGATGAATTGAATAAATATAAAACAATAATAACGTCGTACATTTCTAAAGGTTACAGAAACAAAAAATACCCTGTTAAACAGAAGTAGTTGAAAGATGTAGAAGATATTTGTAAATTACCGTAGTTTTGTCTAGAATAAACCTACTAGACGTTTCTGGGACGATTTAATCCATTAGTTCCCACTTGAAAACCAAGGTTTTGAACAACGATGAATGGACATCTTGTTAGACCGTACTGGTGGCATCAAACCACGAACTTTAGTTGGACATTTCTACCCTACCTTTTTTATCTTGAGAATACAATTTTCTCCGTGGAGATATTCGTTATCGACATGCGATTCCTCAACGAAAATGAGTCTACATATGTCACGGTGACTTGCGAAAGTCTTGGGAAATTGCGATGTGTGCGAAGAAATGTGTTTTCGTGAAGCGTCTACTTGTGTTGTCAGATATTATATTTTACATGTTAGGGGATGCACAACAGTGAGATGTTAGTCAATATCTTGTATATCAATTTGTTCCAGAAATTTCGATTCTCTAGTTTGTAAACACAGGGAATAGCTCTGTAATCAAGACGCATCACCAATGAACAAGACACTCAGTTATTTGAAAAATTAAAAGTTCACAATTAATGTATTTTAGAAAATGAAAAAATTAGGTAGGGATTAATGACTATTTGTAAATGTTTGCAAGTAAACAATAATATAATAAATAATGCTATTATAAATTGTTAAAGAAACTTTTCATTTTCATTCAAATAAAAGTTCACGAATTTTTTAAGATGGAAACTTTTGAAAAGTCCTATAAAGTTAAAGGAAAAGAGAAAATAGTTGCGCAAATGCATTAGTATTTTTTATTATCCGAAAATATACTAATAATGTCACCATCATTTTTTTGTAATGACTATTTGCACAATTTTATAGTTTTATTCAAGCATTACGAAAAGCATGAAAATAATGGTTTCATATTGGCGTTGAATGTTTCGTAAATTAATTGTCAAATTTTATTTCAAAAAAAGAATTTCAATTTTTAAAAGGAAAATTCCGCAGCCGGGAGTTGAACCCGGATTTCATCATTGAAATTAACCTGGTGTGCTACTACGGATACTTTTGAAATCAGACTACAGAGAAAATTACTTAAATTAATTTCCCACTGAGTGCCTTATGTAGGCCAACATTTTTCATTTTCAAGGTTTCCAACAGTATCATTTATTTTTCCATTCGTACAAACTGACTGTATTTTGGCAAATGATTTTATATTTCCTTTCTCAATAATATATTTGCCATCATAAAGAAGATCTATGTGATGAATTGAATAAATATAAAACAATAATAACGTCGTACATTTCTAAAGGTTAGAGAAACAAAAAATACCCTGTTAAACAGAAGTAGTTGAAAGATGTAGAAGATATTTGTAAATTACCGTAGTTTTGTCTAGAATAAACCTACTAGACGTTTCTGGGACGATTTAATCCATTAGTTCCCACTTGAAAACCAAGGTTTTGAACAACGATGAATGGACATCTTGTTAGACCGTACTGGTGGCATCAAACCACGATCTTTAGTTGGACATTTCTACCCTACCTTTTTTATCTTGACAATACAATTTTCTCCGTGGAGATATTCGTTATCGACATGCGATTCCTCAACGAAAATGAGTCTACATATGTCACGGTGACTTGCGAAAGTCTTGGGAAATTGCGATGTGTGCGAAGAAATGTGTTTTCGTGAAGCGTCTACTTGTGTTGTCAGATATTATATTTTACATGTTAGGGGATGCACAACAGTGCGATGTTAGTCAATATCTTGTATATCAATTTGTTCCATAAATTTCGATTCTCTAGTTTGTAAACACAGGGAATAGCTCTGTAATCAAGACGCATCACCAATGAACAAGACACTCAGTTATTTGAAAAATTAAAAGTTCACAATTAATGTATTTTAGAAAATGAAAAAATTAGGTAGGGATTAATGACTATTTGTAAATGTTTGCAAGTAAATAATAATATAATAAATAATGCTATTATAAATTGTTAAAGAAACTTTTCATTTTCATTCAAATAAAAGTTCACGAATTTTTTAAGACGGAAACTGTTGAAAAGTCCTATAAAGTTAAAGGAAAAGAGAAAATAGTTGCGCAAATGCATTAGTATTTTTTATTATCCGAAAATATACTAATAATGTCACCATCATTTTTTTGTAATGTCTATTTGCACAATTTTATAGTTTTATTCAAGCATTACGAAAAGCATGAAAATAATGGTTTCATATTGGCGTTGAATGTTTCGTAAATTAATTGTCAAATTTTATTTCAAAAAAAGAATTTCAATTTTTAAAAGGAAAATTCCGCAACCGGGAGTTGAACCCGGATTTCATCATTGAAATTAACCTGGTGTGCTACTACGGATACTTTGAAATCAGACTACAGAGAAAATTACTTAAATTAATTTCCCACTGAGTGCCTTATGTAGGCCAACATTTTTCATTTTCAAGGTTTCCAACAGTATCATTTATTTTTCCATTCGTACAAACTGACTGTATTTTGGCAAATGATTTTATATTTCCTTTCTCAATAATATATTTGCCATCATAAAGAAGATCTATGTGATGAATTGAATAAATATAAAACAATAATAACGTCGTACATTTCTAAAGGTTACAGAAACAAAAAATACCCTGTTAAACAGAAGTAGTTGAAAGATGTAGAAGATATTTGTAAATTACCGTAGTTTTGTCTAGAATAAACCTACTAGACGTTTCTGGGACGATTTAATCCATTAGTTCCCACTTGAAAACCAAGGTTTTGAACAACGATGAATGGACATCTTGTTAGACCGTACTGGTGGCATCAAACCACGATCTTTAGTTGGACATTTCTACCTTACCTTTTTTATCTTGACAATACAATTTTCTCCGTGGAGATATTCGTTATCGACATGCGATTCCTCAACGAAAATGAATCTACATATGTCACGGTGACTTGCGAAAGTCTTGGGAAATTGCGATGTGTGCGAAGAAATGTGTTTTCGTGAAGCGTCTACTTGTGTTGTCAGATATTATATTTTACATGTTAGGGGATGCACAACAGTGCGATGTTAGTCAATATCTTGTATATCAATTTGTTCCATAAATTTCGATTCTCTAGTTTGTAAACACAGGGAATAGCTCTGTAATCAAGACGCATCACCAATGAACAAGACACTCAGTTATTTGAAAAATTAAAAGTTCACAATTAATGTATTTTAGAAAATGAAAAAATTAGGTAGGGGTTAATGACTATTTGTAAATGTTTGCAAGTAAACAATAATATAATAAATAATGCTATTATAAATTGTTAAAGAAACTTTTCATTTTCATTCAAATAAAAGTTCACGAATTTTTTAAGACGGAAACTGTTGACAAGTCCTATAAAGTTAAAGGAAAAGAGAAAATAGTTGCGCAAATGCATTAGTATTTTTTATTATCCGAAAATATACTAATAATGTCACCATCATTTTTTTGTAATGACTATTTACACAATTTTATAGTTTTATTCAAGCATTACGAAAAGCATGAAAATAATGGTTTCATATTGGCGTTGAATGTTTCGTAAATTAATTGTCAAATTTTATTTCAAAAAAAGAATTTCAATTTTTAAAAGGAAAATTCCGCAGCCGGGAGTTGAACCCGGATTTCATCATTGAAATTAACCTGGTGTGCTACTACGGATACTTTGAAATCAGACTACAGAGAAAATTACTTAAATTAATTTCCCACTGAGTGCCTTATGTAGGCCAACATTTTTCATTTTCAAGGTTTCCAACAGTATCATTTATTTTTCCATTCGTACAAACTGACTGTATTTTGGCAAATGATTTTATATTTCCTTTCTCAATAATATATTTGCCATCATAAAGAAGATCTATGTGATGAATTGAATAAATATAAAACAATAATAACGTCGTACATTTCTAAAGGTTACAGAAACAAAAAATACCCTGTTAAACAGAAGTAGTTGAAAGATGTAGAAGATATTTGTAAATTAGCGTAGTTTTGTCTAGAATAAACCTACTAGACGTTTCTGGGACGATTTAATCCATTAATTCCCACTTGAAAACCAAGGTTTTGAACAACGATGAATGGACATCTTGTTAGACCGTACTGGTGGCATCAAACCACGATCTTTAGTTGGACATTTCTACCCTACCTTTTTTATCTTGACAATGCAATTTTCTCCGTGGAGATATTCGTTATCGACATGCGATTCCTCAACGAAAATGTGTCTACATATGTCACGGTGACTTGCGAAAGTCTTGGGAAATTGCGATGTGTGCGAAGAAATGTGTTTTCGTGAAGCGTCTACTTGTGTTGTCAGATATTATATTTTACATGTTAGGGGATGCACAACAGTGAGATGTTAGTCAATATCTTGTATATCAATTTGTTCCAGAAATTTCGATTCTCTAGTTTGTAAACACAGGGAATAGCTCTGTAATCAAGACGCATCACCAATGAACAAGACACTCAGTTATTTGAAAAATTAAAAGTTCACAATTAATGTATTTTAGAAAATGAAAAAATTAGGTAGGGATTAATGACTATTTGTAAATGTTTGCAAGTAAACAATAATATAATAAATAATGCTATTATAAATTGTTAAAGAAACTTTTCATTTTCATTCAAATAAAAGTTCACGAATTTTTTAAGACGGAAACTGTTGAAAAGTCCTATAAAGTTAAAGGAAAAGAGAAAATAGTTGCGCAAATGCATTAGTATTTTTTATTATCCGAAAATATACTAATAATGTCACCATCATTTTTTTGTAATGACTATTTGCACAATTTTATAGTTTTATTCAAGCATTACGAAAAGCATGAAAATAATGGTTTCATATTGGCGTTAAATGTTTCGTAAATTAATTGTCAAATTTTATTTCAAAAAAAGAATTTCAATTTTTAAAAGGAAAATTCCGCAGCCGGGAGTTGAACCCGGATTTCATCATTGAAATTAACCTGGTGTGCTACTACGGATACTTTTGAAATCAGACTACAGAGAAAATTACTTAAATTAATTTCCCACTGAGTGCCTTATGTAGGCCAACATTTTTCATTTTCAAGGTTTCCAACAGTATCATTTATTTTTCCATTCGTACAAACTGACTGTATTTTGGCAAATGATTTTATATTTCCTTTCTCAATAATATATTTGCCATCATAAAGAAGATCTATGTGATGAATTGAATAAATATAAAACAATGATAACGTCGTACATTTCTAAAGGTTAGAGAAACAAAAAATACCCTGTTAAACAGAAGTAGTTGAAAGATGTAGAAGATATTTGTAAATTACCGTAGTTTTGTCTAGAATAAACCTACTAGACGTTTCTGGGACGATTTAATCCATTAGTTCCCACTTGAAAACCAAGGTTTTGAACAACGATGAATGGACATCTTGTTAGACCGTACTGGTGGCATCAAACCACGATCTTTAGTTGGACATTTCTACCCTACCTTTTTTATCTTGACAATACAATTTTCTCCGTGGAGATATTCGTTATCGACATGCGATTCCTCAACGAAAATGAGTCTACATATGTCACGGTGACTTGCCAAAGTCTTGGGAAATTGCGATGTGTGCGAAGAAATGTGTTTTCGTGAAGCGTCTACTTGTGTTGTCAGATATTATATTTTACATGTTAGGGGATGCACAACAGTGCGATGTTAGTCAATATCTTGTATATCAATTTGTTCCATAAATTTCGATTCTCTAGTTTGTAAACACAGGGAATAGCTCTGTAATCAAGACGCAACACCAATGAACAAGACACTCAGTTATTTGAAAAATTAAAAGTTCACAATTAATGTATTTTAGAAAATGAAAAAATTAGGTAGGGATTAATGACTATTTGTAAATGTTTGCAAGTAAATAATAATATAATAAATAATGCTATTATAAATTGTTAAAGAAACTTTTCATTTTCATTCAAATAAAAGTTCACGAATTTTTTAAGACGGAAACTGTTGAAAAGTCCTATAAAGTTAAAGGAAAAGAGAAAATAGTTGCGCAAATGCATTAGTATTTTTTATTATCCGAAAATATACTAATAATGTCACCATCATTTTTTTGTAATGACTATTTGCACAATTTTATAGTTTTATTCAAGCATTACGAAAAGCATGAAAATAATGGTTTCATATTGGCGTTGAATGTTTCGTAAATTAATTGTCAAATTTTATTTCAAAAAAAGAATTTCAATTTTTAAAAGGAAAATTCCGCAGCCGGGAGTTGAACCCGGATTTCATCATTGAAATTAACCTGGTGTGCTACTACGGATACTTTGAAATCAGACTACAGAGAAAATTACTTAAATTAATTTCCCACTGAGTGCCTTATGTAGGCCAACATTTTTCATTTTCAAGGTTTCCAACAGTATCATTTATTTTTCCATTCGTACAAACTGACTGTATTTTGGCAAATGATTTTATATTTCCTTTCTCAATAATATATTTGCCATCATAAAGAAGATCTATGTGATGAATTGAATAAATATAAAACAATAATAACGTCGTACATTTCTAAAGGTTACAGAAACAAAAAATACCCTGTTAAACAGAAGTAGTTGAAAGATGTAGAAGATATTTGTAAATTAGCGTAGTTTTGTCTAGAATAAACCTACTAGACGTTTCTGGGACGATTTAATCCATTAATTCCCACTTGAAAACCAAGGTTTTGAACAACGATGAATGGACATCTTGTTAGACCGTACTGGTGGCATCAAACCACGAACTTTAGTTGGACATTTCTACCCTACCTTTTTTATCTTGAGAATACAATTTTCTCCGTGGAGATATTCGTTATCGACATGCGATTCCTCAACGAAAATGAGTCTACATATGTCACGGTGACTTGCGAAAGTCTTGGGAAATTGCGATGTGTGCGAAGAAATGTGTTTTCGTGAAGCGTCTACTTGTGTTGTCAGATATTATATTTTACATGTTAGGGGATGCACAACAGTGAGATGTTAGTCAATATCTTGTATATCAATTTGTTCCAGAAATTTCGATTCTCTAGTTTGTAAACACAGGGAATAGCTCTGTAATCAAGACGCATCACCAATGAACAAGACACTCAGTTATTTGAAAAATTAAAAGTTCACAATTAATGTATTTTAGAAAATGAAAAAATTAGGTAGGGATTAATGACTATTTGTAAATGTTTGCAAGTAAACAATAATATAATAAATAATGCTATTATAAATTGTTAAAGAAACTTTTCATTTTCATTCAAATAAAAGTTCACGAATTTTTTAAGACGGAAACTTTTGAAAAGTCCTATAAAGTTAAAGGAAAAGAGAAAATAGTTGCGCAAATGCATTAGTATTTTTTATTATCCGAAAATATACTAATAATGTCACCATCATTTTTTTGTAATGACTATTTGCACAATTTTATAGTTTTATTCAAGCATTACGAAAAGCATGAAAATAATGGTTTCATATTGGCGTTGAATGTTTCGTAAATTAATTGTCAAATTTTATTTCAAAAAAAGAATTTCAATTTTTAAAAGGAAAATTCCGCAGCCGGGAGTTGAACCCGGATTTCATCATTGAAATTAACCTGGTGTGCTACTACGGATACTTTGAAATCAGACTACAGAGAAAATTACTTAAATTAATTTCCCACTGAGTGCCTTATGTAGGCCAACATTTTTCATTTTCAAGGTTTCCAACAGTATCATTTATTTTTCCATTCGTACAAACTGACTGTATTTTGGCAAATGATTTTATATTTCCTTTCTCAATAATATATTTGCCATCATAAAGAAGATCTATGTGATGAATTGAATAAATATAAAACAATAATAACGTCGTACATTTCTAAAGGTTACAGAAACAAAAAATACCCTGTTAAACAGAAGTAGTTGAAAGATGTAGAAGATATTTGTAAATTAGCGTAGTTTTGTCTAGAATAAACCTACTAGACGTTTCTGGGACGATTTAATCCATTAATTCCCACTTGAAAACCAAGGTTTTGAACAACGATGAATGGACATCTTGTTAGACCGTACTGGTGGCATCAAACCACGATCTTTAGTTGGACATTTCTACCCTACCTTTTTTATCTTGACAATGCAATTTTCTCCGTGGAGATATTCGTTATCGACATGCGATTCCTCAACGAAAATGTGTCTACATATGTCACGGTGACTTGCGAAAGTCTTGGGAAATTGCGATGTGTGCGAAGAAATGTGTTTTCGTGAAGCGTCTACTTGTGTTGTCAGATATTATATTTTACATGTTAGGGGATGCACAACAGTGAGATGTTAGTCAATATCTTGTATATCAATTTGTTCCAGAAATTTCGATTCTCTAGTTTGTAAACACAGGGAATAGCTCTGTAATCAAGACGCATCACCAATGAACAAGACACTCAGTTATTTGAAAAATTAAAAGTTCACAATTAATGTATTTTAGAAAATGAAAAAATTAGGTAGGGATTAATGACTATTTGTAAATGTTTGCAAGTAAACAATAATATAATAAATAATGCTATTATAAATTGTTAAAGAAACTTTTCATTTTCATTCAAATAAAAGTTCACGAATTTTTTAAGACGGAAACTGTTGAAAAGTCCTATAAAGTTAAAGGAAAAGAGAAAATAGTTGCGCAAATGCATTAGTATTTTTTATTATCCGAAAATATACTAATAATGTCACCATCATTTTTTTGTAATGACTATTTGCACAATTTTATAGTTTTATTCAAGCATTACGAAAAGCATGAAAATAATGGTTTCATATTGGCGTTAAATGTTTCGTAAATTAATTGTCAAATTTTATTTCAAAAAAAGAATTTCAATTTTTAAAAGGAAAATTCCGCAGCCGGGAGTTGAACCCGGATTTCATCATTGAAATTAACCTGGTGTGCTACTACGGATACTTTTGAAATCAGACTACAGAGAAAATTACTTAAATTAATTTCCCACTGAGTGCCTTATGTAGGCCAACATTTTTCATTTTCAAGGTTTCCAACAGTATCATTTATTTTTCCATTCGTACAAACTGACTGTATTTTGGCAAATGATTTTATATTTCCTTTCTCAATAATATATTTGCCATCATAAAGAAGATCTATGTGATGAATTGAATAAATATAAAACAATAATAACGTCGTACATTTCTAAAGGTTAGAGAAACAAAAAATACCCTGTTAAACAGAAGTAGTTGAAAGATGTAGAAGATATTTGTAAATTACCGTAGTTTTGTCTAGAATAAACCTACTAGACGTTTCTGGGACGATTTAATCCATTAGTTCCCACTTGAAAACCAAGGTTTTGAACAACGATGAATGGACATCTTGTTAGACCGTACTGGTGGCATCAAACCACGATCTTTAGTTGGACATTTCTACCCTACCTTTTTTATCTTGACAATACAATTTTCTCCGTGGAGATATTCGTTATCGACATGCGATTCCTCAACGAAAATGAGTCTACATATGTCACGGTGACTTGCCAAAGTCTTGGGAAATTGCGATGTGTGCGAAGAAATGTGTTTTCGTGAAGCGTCTACTTGTGTTGTCAGATATTATATTTTACATGTTAGGGGATGCACAACAGTGCGATGTTAGTCAATATCTTGTATATCAATTTGTTCCATAAATTTCGATTCTCTAGTTTGTAAACACAGGGAATAGCTCTGTAATCAAGACGCAACACCAATGAACAAGACACTCAGTTATTTGAAAAATTAAAAGTTCACAATTAATGTATTTTAGAAAATGAAAAAATTAGGTAGGGATTAATGACTATTTGTAAATGTTTGCAAGTAAACAATAATATAATAAATAATGCTATTATAAATTGTTAAAGAAACTTTTCATTTTCATTCAAATAAAAGTTCACGAATTTTTTAAGACGGAAACTGTTGAAAAGTCCTATAAAGTTAAAGGAAAAGAGAAAATAGTTGCGCAAATGCATTAGTATTTTTTATTATCCGAAAATATACTAATAATGTCACCATCATTTTTTTGTAATGACTATTTGCACAATTTTATAGTTTTATTCAAGCATTACGAAAAGCATGAAAATAATGGTTTCATATTGGCGTTGAATGTTTCGTAAATTAATTGTCAAATTTTATTTCAAAAAAAGAATTTCAATTTTTAAAAGGAAAATTCCGCAGCCGGGAGTTGAACCCGGATTTCATCATTGAAATTAACCTGGTGTGCTACTACGGATACTTTGAAATCAGACTACAGAGAAAATTACTTAAATTAATTTCCCACTGAGTGCCTTATGTAGGCCAACATTTTTCATTTTCAAGGTTTCCAACAGTATCATTTATTTTCCATTCGTACAAACTGACTGTATTTTGGCAAATGATTTTATATTTCCTTTCTCAATAATATATTTGCCATCATAAAGAAGATCTATGTGATGAATGAATAAATATAAAACAATAATAACGTCGTACATTTCTAAAGGTTACAGAAAAAAAAATACCCTGTTAAACAGAAGTAGTTGAAAGATGTAGAAGATATTTGTAAATTAGCGTAGTTTTGTCTAGAATAAACTACTAGACGTTTCTGGGACGATTTAATCCATTAATTCCCACTTGAAAACCAAGGTTTTGAACAACGATGAATGGACATCTTGTTAGACCGTACTGGTGGCATCAAACCACGATCTTTAGTTGGACATTTCTACCCTACCTTTTTTATCTTGACAATACAATTTTCTCCGTGGAGATATTCGTTATCGACATGCGATTCCTCAACAAAAATGAGTCTACATATGTCACGGTGACTTGCGAAAGTCTTGGGAAATTGCGAT
Organism: Vigna umbellata; assembly: GCF_029865625.1. Classification (NCBI taxonomy): domain Eukaryota; kingdom Viridiplantae; phylum Streptophyta; class Magnoliopsida; order Fabales; family Fabaceae; genus Vigna; species Vigna umbellata. Next base: position 56,893,042 of record NC_142167.1, read on the forward strand.
GTGTGCGAAGAAATGTGTTTTCGTGAAGCGTCTACTTGTGTTGTCAGATATTATATTTTACATGTTAGGGGATGCATGATAACAGTTGAAAAACTGTTATTTTAATGATTAAAATTGACACTAAAAGCAACCTTTACACTTAGAAACTAGCTTGAAATCATGCTTTTCGTTATATTTTTGGAAATAAGAGAGTTGGACAGGTTTATGCTTGATTTCAGTGTTTTTGTGCAGGTTTTAAGGTGAATTTGGTGAAAGAAGTGAAGAAGGAGAGAGATGAAATCAGAAAAGACAAAAAGTGCAAAAGGAGAAGCCGAAGTCACCGCTCAGCGGCAGTTTACCGCTGAGCGGCACTCAGGAGTTTGCGGGAGGTCCGCTGAGGGGCAAAATGGCCGCTGAGGGGAGAAAACAAGTCACGCACTCACCGCTGAGCGGCAGTTTACCGCTGAGCGGTACTCTGGAAGTCACGGAGATCCGCTGAGGGGCAAAATGGCCGCTGAGGGGAGAAAACAAGTCACGCATCACCGCTGAGCGGTAGTTTACCGCTGAGCGGCACTTTAATGGGCTTGGACTTGACTTTTTGTAATTTACGAATGATACATAAGCTTTAGGGTTTCCTAGGGTTAGGTATCTCTGGCTGGAACGGCAAACACTCTCTCTACCACCCCTTTGAAGGAGGATCTTGGATGCTGAGGCTTCCTCTTCACCTTTTTAGGGTTTATTCTTTCATTCTTTCATTGTAATTCATCTAGGTTCACCATGAATATGGTGAACTAAACTCTTATGTTTGTTGGGGAATCAATGTAGTCTTGTGAAACTCTCATATATGGAATCTGTTTTTACATCTTTAATTAAGACTTATGCTTTCTTTCATCATTAGTTAGGGTTTTTCCTCTTTGCTTAATGCTTGCATGGTTTAACTCATTCGATGCATGATTATTGGTTTTGTCGATACGGGAACGTACGGGGAAGTCTAGATCCGGGGAATTTCTCCCAATTTTATATTGGTTGTCGTTAAGCTCCTGAACTTATGAACTAATCATTAGGAATGCTAGGAATTGTATGAACTCGTGATTAGGGAGAAGCCTTCTGGAAAGGTACATTAGAGAGTGGCATTAACAATGGTGATTTGATCGTTGAATTCCTAAAATATATGAGAGTGGATAAGATGAAATTGAACCCCAACAACATATCCATACATAAATTTCATTGAAAGTGTTTATCTTTTGCTTCTTGTCATTGATCAAAATTCATGCATACATATTTATTTTCTGTCTTGCATTTTAAACCCCAATTAATTCGTTTGTAAGTCTTAGTTAATTAAGAAATCACATAACTAAACTAGGCCGTGAGTCCTTTGGGAAGAACGATACTTGGTTTTACCAAGTTTTATTACTTGAACGATTCGGTCATACTTGCCGATTGAAAACAAGTTTGTGACATCATAATTTGGTGTTCATAAATTTGTCCATCAAGTTTTTGGCGCCGTTGCCGGGGACTCGTGGTTTAACTGGTTAATTTGTGTGATTATTAATTATCTTTGACTTATTTTTTTTATTTTATTTTTAAATTTCGAATTTTTATTTTATTTTATTTTTTCTGTTTTCTGTCTTTATTTTCTGAATCTTATATTTCTTTTATATCTTTTTGTGCTAACCAAATTTTCTAGGGTTTTGTGTTCTTGTGTATGCAGGAGGCAATTCGAACTAGGAGCAAAACAACAGAACCTCTGCTTGAAGGATTAGAAGACAGTAGACGGAGGAGAAGAATCAGAACATCTAGAGAACTTTTCCCTCCTCCGGAAACTCTGTTGCAACCATCACCACAAGGTTCTGACAATAGCACAGAAAATATGGAGAATAATAATATCAGAAGAACTCTTGCTGATTACACCAATGTAGCTGGACCTCAACATTTTAACAGCATAGCTAGACCTAGAGTCAATGCAGCCAATATGGAGGTCAAACCAGCATTGATCCAACTGGTGAAGAGTAATCAATTCAATGGGTTATCTCATGAAAGCCCATATGAGCACCTGACTACATTTAATGAAATTTGCAACACAGTGAAAATCAACGGGGTGCCAGACGAAGCAATCAAACTTAGTTTGTTTCCTTTCTCATTGGGAGGCAATGCTAAGCTTTGGTTGAACTCTTTTCCAGAAGGAAGTTTCACAGAGTAGGAAGCAGTGGTAACAAAGTTTTTGAACAAGTACTTTCCACAATCAAAGGTGACAAAAGGCAAGCAAGAGATATCTTCATTTAAGCAGGGCATGGAAGAATCACTGGGGCATGCATGGGATAGATACAAAAGTCTGCTAAGAAAAACACCCACACATGGCTTCAAAGAAGAAGAAGTAGTCCTAACTTTCCTTGGAGGTCTTGGTTCACAAGCTAAGATGATGCTTCATGCTTCAGCAGGAGGAAACATTAAATGGAAAACTCCAGAGGAAGCAACTGAAATTATTGAAAATATGGCTACTAATGACAATGAACTCAACATTGAAAAAGGAGATTTTAGTCAGAAGGAGTTGTTACAATTAAATGAGGCTTTGCTTATTCAAAATAGAATTATCTCTCAACAGCTTGAAGAAGTAACTATGAAACTTTCTCAAATACCACAGGAAATACAACAGGTCTCAATGGTTCAAGTGCAACAACCAAAATGGCAGATGCAATTTACTCCAGTTGAGAAAACAACAAAGCTTGAAGAGACTTTCCAAAGATTCTTGAAGACGAATGCGTCTTATTGTCATAATGTGGATGTTGCATTTAAAAAAATGGAGGTTTATGTTGAGAGAATAGTTGACGAGATGAAACATGATAATCTGGAAAGGAGTGTAAAACTGTTGTGACTAGAAGTGGTAGAGTGTTAGAGGAGAGACAAAAAGAAAGAGAAGAGAAAGAAAATGAGAGTGAGAGTGAAAAAGAAACATGTGAGTGGAAAGAAAGAGTTGAGAGAGAGAAAAAGGAAAAAGAAGAAGAGGAGAGGAGAGAAAAAAAAGAGAGAGAAGAGAGAGAGGAGAGACAGAAAGAAAAAGAGTATGAAAAGCCACTTCCTTATCCAAAGAGTTATTCAAGGAAGGAGAAAGAAAAGCAGTTGGAAAGATTCATGGAATTGTTTAAGAAGTTGGAGATCACTATACCATTCTCTGAAGCATTGCAACAGATGCCAGCATATGCGAAATTTTTGAAGGAACTCCTCACAAAGAAACACAAGTACATTGAGAAGGAAACTATCAATATACAGGGCAACTGCAGTGCAATCATACAGAAACTACCTCCTAAACTTAAAGATCCAGGAAGCTTCACTATTCCATGCACCATAGGAGATGTGAAAGTTGGAAGAGCATTGATTGATTTGGGAGCTAGCATTAATCTAATGCCGCTATCCATGTGCAGAACAATTCAGGGGCTGGAAATTAAACCAACCAGAATGGCTCTTCAATTGGCAGACAGGTCTCTTAAGTATCCATATGGAGTTGTTGAAGATGTTCTAGTGAAGGTTGACAAATTTGTATTCCCAGTGGATTTTATTGTGATGGAGATGGAAGGAACTAGTGATGTTCCTCTTATTCTTGGGAGACCTTTTATGAAGACTGCTAGAGTTTTGATTGATGTAGAGAATGGTAAGCTTAAATTGAGAGTTGACGATGAAGAAGTCACTTTTGACGTATCCAAGGCCATGACATATCCAAATGATGACAAAGCATGTTTTCAATTTGATGAACTTGACGAAGTTTGTATGGTGCAAGAAAGGATGGTGCGAAATATTTCTCCATTGGAAAAAACTCTCATTGATGCATGTGAAGATTTAGATGAAGAAGAAGAGAAATTGATTGATGAATGTCTGATGGACTTGGAAACATTGAAAAAGAGTCCAGAGGAAGATTCAAGATTTGAAATAATTGATAAGGAAGAAACAGTCAAAACACAGACACCAGAATTAAAAAGGTTGCCATCACATCTGAAATATGTGTTTTTAGAAGAAGATGGAACAAAGCCAGTCATCATCAATAACTCTTTATCTTCACAAGAAGAAGAGCAATTGATAGAAATTCTGAAAGCCAACAAAGAAGCAATTGGGTGGTCAATATCAGATCTCAAAGGTATTAGCCCAACTTACTGCATGCACAAAATTTTTATGGAAGAAGATTATAAACCAAGTGCTCAACCACAGAGAAGGTTAAATCCTGTTATGAAGGAGGTTGTCAGAAAAGAAGTGTTGAAACTGTTAGAAGCTGGTATCATCTATCCAATCTCTGACAGTGAATGGGTGAGTCCAGTACAGGTGGTTCCAAAGAAAGGTGGGATGACAGTAATTTATAATGATAAGAATGAACTTATTCCTACTCGGACAGTTACTGGTTGGCGTATGTGCATTGATTACAGGAAGCTGAATAAAGCTACTAGGAAAGATCATTTTCCTCTTCCTTTCATGGATCAGATGCTAGAAAGGTTATCAGGGCAGGCTTTCTATTGTTTTCTAGATGGATATTCTGGATATAATCAAATTGTGGTGGATCCAAAAGACCAGGAGAAGACGGCTTTTACTTGTCCTTTTGGTATCTTTGCGTATAGAAAGATGCCTTTTGGATTATGTAATGCTCCAGCTACGTTTCAGAGGTGTATGCAGGCAATTTTTGCGGATCTTTTAGAAAAATGCATTGAAGTATTCATGGATGATTTCTCAGTTTTTGGAAATTCTTTCCAAAGATGTTTGGCTAATTTGAACACTGTCCTCAAAAGATGTGTTCAGACAAATCTTGTTTTGAATTGGGAAAAATGTCATTGCATGGTAACTGAAGGAATTGTATTGGGGCATAAAATCTCTGCTAAAGGAATTGAGGTAGACAAAGCTAAAGTAGAAGTCATTGAGAAACTACCTCCACCAACAAATGTAAAGGGGATTAGAAGTTTTCTTGGTCATGCTGGGTTTTATAGAAGATTCATCAAGGACTTCTCAAAAATTGCTAAACCATTGAGTAATCTTTTGATGAAGGATGCACCTTTTGTGATGAATGAAGATTGCTTGAAAGCTTTTGACACATTGAAGAAGAAGTTAGTGTCAGCTCCAGTAATTGTAGCACCAGATTGGAATCAAAACTTTGAATTAATGTGCGATGCAAGTGATTATGCAATAGGAGTTGTCCTTGGCCAGCGGAAAGAACAAAAGTTTCATCCAATTTATTATGCTAGCAAGGTTCTGAATGATGCTCAATTGAATTATGCTACAACCGAGAAAGAATTTCTTGCTATTGTGTATGCTCTAGAGAAATTTAGACCTTATCTTATTGGGTCCAAGGTAACTGTCTATACAGATCATGCAGCTATCAAATATTTGTTGACAAAACCAGATTCTAAGCCACGTCTGATTAGATGGGTTTTACTATTGCAAGAATTTGATGTAGACATCCGTGATAAGAAAGGAAGTTAAAATTTAATTGCTGATCATTTGTCACGGTTAGTCAATAATGAAGTCACTAGCAAGGAGTCTGAAATCTGGGAATCTTTTTCAGATGAATCACTCATGTATATTCAGCAGAGACCCTGGTTTGCTGATATGGCTAATTTCAAAGCTGCAAGGGTCATGCCGGAAGACTTAACTTGGCAACAAAGAAAGAAATTTTTGCATGATGCCAAGCAGTTTGTTTGGGATGATCCTTATTTGTTCAAAATTGGAGCAGATAATCTTCTGAGGAGATGTGTTACAAATGAAGAAGCAGAAGGAATTCTCTGGCATTGTCATGATTCACCTTATGGAGGACATTTTAATGGAGAAAGAACAGCAGCAAAAGTCCTTCAATCAGGATTTTATTGGCCAACTTTGTTTAAAGATGCTCATAATCATGCTAAAAATTGTGACAAATGTCAAAGAGCAGGGACAATCACTAAACGTCATGAGATGCCTTTACAAGGTATTTTAGAAGTGGAGGTTTTTGATTGTTGGGGTATTGACTTTGTTGGACCTTTCCCTCCATCTTTCAACAATGAATATATTCTGGTAGCAGTGGATTATGTGAGTAAATGGGTGGAAGCATTAGCTTGTCCTAAAAATGATGCTAGCACGGTAATTAAATTCCTGAAGAGGCAGATATTCTCACGTTTTGGCACTCCAAGAGTGTTGATCAGTGATGGAGGATCTCATTTTTGCAATTATCAGCTAGAGAAAGTACTCAAACACTATGGAGTAAAACATAAGGTAGCTGCACCTTATCATCCACAAACCAATGGACAAGCTGAGGTATCTAACAGGGAGATAAAACGGATCCTGGAAAAAACAGTGACTTCATCAAGAAAGGATTGGTCTCTCAAATTGGATGATGCTCTTTGGGCTTATAGGACAGCAATGAAGACGTCTATGGGATTATCACCATTCCAATTAGTCTATGGGAAAGCATGCCATTTGCCTGTAGAATTGGAGCATAAAGCATTATGGGCTTTGAAATTTTTGAATTTTGATCCTTATGAAACTAAATGCACACGCAGACGGCAGATTTTGGAGCTTGAAGAAATGCGATTACATGCATATGATTCATCCAAGGCTTACAAAGACAAAATTAAATTTTATCATGACAGAAAGTTGGTGAATAGAGTTTTCAATCCAGGACAACAGGTATTATTGTTCAATTCAAGATTGAAGATATTTCCTGGGAAGCTGAAGTCAAAATGGTCAGGACCATATGTGATAAAAGAAGTGCATCCGCATGGAGCAATTGAAATATTTAATCCAGTTGCTGCTGATCCACAAAAGAGTTGGGTGGTGAATGGTCAACGTCTCAAACCTTATCTAGGGGGAGAGGTGCAACAATTTTCCACATTGATGTTGTTGGTTGATCCTTGAAAGTTTGGGTCAGGCTCGTGACGTTAAACAAGCGCTCACTGGGAGGCAACCCAGAGTTTTGTAAGTATTTTCTATTTTTAGATTAGGCCTGATGTACTTTATTTGAAACCTGATTTCTTGTGATGGTTTGCTATTAACTGTGATGTTGTGATAAGTAGTTCTGAATGATGCTTATGATTAACTGATGTTGAGATGATGTGCACATTAAAATGCTTATACAGGTGATTCACAAGTTTTGTGAACAAATGCATGATATCATGATTGTGATTGTGAAATTAAGCAGGATGTGTATGTCAAATGTGAATGAGCTTATATGTGAGGTTTTGAGCTCCAGAGTTGTTATTGTTGAATGCTATTACCTTGGAAGCATGAATGATTTTGCCCAGGTTTTCTATGATTGAATCAATTGCTTGTTTTGCATCATGTGATCAAGGCCATGTTGAAAACCTTTTTATTGGCCAAATTCATAAAGTTAGCCCACTAAAAGAGAACACTTTGTGTTCTATCCTTTGAACCCTTAACCTTGAATATACACTGAAAACCCTTAGTTGAAAATCTTTACCTTGAGTTAAGAAGAAAATCTTGTGTGGTATTGTTAAATGTTCAAGTTTGGGGTTGTAGGGAAAACATGAAAAGCATTGAGCTAAGAGTTAAAAAAGTAAGAATATGCAAAGAAAAAGAAAAGAAAAGAAAAAAGAAGTAAAGCTCAATGCAAAGGTGTCAACACCCAATTTCGTCCGGATTGGCTAATAGATTTATTTTTATTTTCATGGGGAGTGTTAAAAAAAAAAAAAAAAATTAAAAAAAAAAAAAGAAAAAAAAAGAAAAAAAAATATAAAACATTAAAAAGAAAAAGAGCGTTCGTCCTCCACCGTTCCTCCTTTGCTTTATTCGACCGTTCGTCCGTCTTTACCTCTAGCACGTTCGGCAATCTCAGCTTCAACCGTTCAATCTTCAAGCGTTCATCATTCGACCGTTCGTCCATTCATTCCTCTAGGACGTTCGGTCTTCAGTCAACCGTTCGGTCTTCATTTGAACGTTCGGCCTTGGTGAAGTTATTCTCATTTGAATGCTCGGTCATCCATGATCAGCCTTCAGCCATTCTCACTGACGTTCGACAATCTTTACCATTTAGCGTTCCACCTTTAGATCGCTCGTTCTATATCGTTCGTCCATTCCTGGCCATAAGCGATTGTACTGCACCGTGCGCGTTCGTTTCTACGCTTGCAAACGTTCGTCCTCTATCCTACGTGAGCGTTCGTCATCGACTGTGAATTCAAACGTTCGTTCTGTATTACCTTGTGAACGTTCGGTCTGAACGTTCGTTCATTTTATGTGAACGGTCGTTCACGGTCGTTCGTTTCCGGTATTGACCGAGCGTCCAAAAGTGGTGGTGGCTGCGTTTTTCATTCGTCTGAGCTGTACAGCAAAGATTCCCACCTTCAACTGCAGATTTTGTCTGAAGTGAAAGCGATTGACAGCATGGGTTTCTGAAAAAGAGAATATTTTTGGCTGACACCTTCACTTTTGTCGGCCACGGGTGCCCATGTGGTGCCTGTACAGATTCCATCTGTAAAGTCTGGAGGGCACTACAACAGACAGAGGGGTCCTCTTGGGGGAGGGATCATCTCACATTTTTCGAATTCAACAAGATGATCTCCCATGACCATCATCATACACACACGGCCATTCAGGGGCACTGGTCCCTTTCTTCTTCATCTACATCATCCATCTCCCCTGTTGCGGCAACTCCGATTCATCTACAACAGAGACAAAAAGGGAAAGCCAGCCACAAAGGGGGAGCTTCAGGAGTTTAACAATGGTGAACAGAGCTCCAAGAGTTTGTGAAAGAAGACAACACATGTCACAGCCAAGTCTTGGAAAAACATCAGCACATTGAGTCAAAAAGAAGGGGCCACCACATTGAAAACTCTTTGAAGCATCCAGCAGCTCACGGTTTGCTTGAAGCTTCTTCTTGGAGAAATAACACACGGTGGAGTGGTGTCAAAGCTGGCTGGATCAAGGAGCTGGTGTCTCATTCACGACAACATCAAGGCATGAGGAGCAGCACTCTTTGGAAGCAAATCAATAGGAGTTGCTGCCACATCTTTCTATCAAATTATCACGGCTGGAAGCAAGCCAATGCACACCGTAATGAATCTCTTTTTTTGGCTGGAATGAAGAGCATGGTGAGTGGATACTGCAGCAAAGTTTAAACGTCCATTGTGAAGGATGAAGCCACCACCACTGCTGGAAGGAGCTCACGGTCTAGGTGCAGCAAAGAGAAGGGTGGTAGCAGCTCCACACGTTCAGCAACTCCAAGGACCTTCACGGTCCAGCGCCTAGCAGTAACGTCCAGCCAACCCAATCTCAACATCCAAAGCAGATAACAGATATTAGAGGATAAGGGAGCAATTGTCGTGAGCAAGTTCTAAGTTCAAATGAAGGGGGGTAACTGTCGGAGCTAGGTTGGCGGCAGTATCGTGCGAAGAAAAGAGAAGGAGAGGGGAAAGCTTGGCGCGACTCGCGGCTGCCGGTCGGGTGGAGGAGTGGCGACGACGTTGCAGGTTGAAGTCGGAGCGCCTCTCTCTCACGCGAGAAAGGAAGAGGGGAAGAGCTGGTGGAAGGCGGTGGCGCGGCGGCCTGTGTGCGTGAGCCGGTGGACAGGACGAACCCCTCCCTTGGGTTGCCGATTTCAAAGGGAGACGAGAGATAGGGAAGGTGGTGGCGCGGTAGCCGTTTTGGTGCGGTGGCCGGTTTGGTGGCACGCGGGGAAGATGCCCCCTCATCGGAGTTCTGGGCTGGGAGAAGAGTCCAGAGGTGGCGCGGAGGCTGGGTCGTGGTCGTGAGCGGCGGCCGGCTGGGCGGAGGCGGCAGCGTGCGTGAAGAGGGGACAAACATCCCTGGGTTACCTTTCTCGTAGAGAACCCTAAGCGTGCAAGGTCCGAATGGAAAAATGAGACGAGGTTGGGGGAACCCCTAATGGGTTTCTGATTGGGGTTAATAGGCTTTGGGCCTGGCTGGTGGGCTGCCTCCTCTTCTCGGTGACGTGAAATTCCCATTCACACCCCCACTGCGCTTCTGCAAGCAAAGAGGAGTTTGGGCATTGGGCCCATTTCGTTTCTAATACTTCCAAACCCCACTGCTGCACCCATATCGTCACTTGGGCCTGGACTGAACCTAATTGGGTCACACCCCTGGTTTGTTTTATCTCCGCACCCCCACTCTTTTTTGGCAGTTTTTTGTTTTTATCTCGTGTCAGGTTTTGTTATTTATTTTTAGTATGTGTTTGATTATTATGTTTTTAATGTACATAACCCTTTCATGATAACCCCACTCGCTATCTTTAGTGTTTTATACATTGTGTTTGTTTATTTGCTACACTTTGAATACTAAAAAAGATAAATTATAAAAATATAAAAAATAGTTATTGTTTTCACAATGTTATGAAAATATTATTTTAATATTATAAAAATTACAAAAATTATAAAGTAAAAAAAATGATGAAAAAATAAGAAGTTAAATAATGGTATAAGTACTCGTGCGATCGTCCGCATCAGCCTAGTACTTAATATCTTCATTTAAAATATTTAAAAGGTTTAGGCACATGTGTGATCGCACGCATCGTCCTTGTGCTAAAAACCTTTTCGCTTTCTTAATTAAAATTACAAAAAATATGTTTTAAAGGTTTAGGCACATGTGTGATCGCACGCATCGTCCTTGTGCTAAAAACCTTTTCTTTTCCTTAAGTAAAATTAACCAAAAAATATGTTTTAAAGGTTTATGCACATGTGTGATCGCACGCATCGTCCTTGTGCTAACAACCTTTTCTCTTTCTTAAACAAAATACAAAAAAAGGTATAAAATCTTCAAAAAAACCCGAAAACATCAACAATTTTAAACAACAAATAGTCTTGCTACCCAGAACTACGTTATCCTTGATTCTCCATCAAAAGTGGAGATACGTAGGAGCAAGGCTAGTCCTTGTCAGGTTCACTTCCCAAGAATCCAAAATCATTTCAGAACGAATTTTCAAACAAACTTCTCAAACAGTTTCAAAAGAACTACGTAACCTTGATTTCTCATTTTGAATGAGAATACGTAGGAGCAAGGTCAATCCTTGTCGGGCCCAAAAAACTAAAAAATATGTTTTGTTTATTTTAGAATTTTATTTTAGGGGTAGTTAAACATTTTGAAAATCACATCATATTCGTGCATTTAGTTAAAGGTACTGCCTTAGGGCAGGCGTTGTGGGGTGCTAACACCTTCCCCACGCGTAACCGACTCCCGAACCCAATCTTTGGTTTTCGTGGACCGTGCTTTATCGTTTTATGGTTTTTCCGTAGATTTCCAGAATAAACTATGGTGGCGACTCCAAAATCTCTTTTCAAAACCCGCGTTTCTTTTTGGATCGTCGTCCCGTCGCGATTCCGGTTGCGACAGATGGCGACTCCAAAATCTCTTTTCAAAACCCGCGTTTCTTTTTGGATCGTCGTCCCGTCGCGATTCCGGTTACGACAGATGACGACTCCACTGGGGACTCGAGAGTCAGGCCATTTAATTAGATGCGCGAATTTGACATGATTTTTCTTTGTGTTTTTCTTCCCCTGTTGTTTTTTCTTTATCTGTGTTTGATAGTTGGAATAACTGCATGTGAATTGTTGAATATGGAACCCTAGGGTAGAAAACATGTTTATATCTGCCTGGGAATTTTTCTGGTTGTTTTGCAGGTGAGGGTTTGGGTATGCATTGCATTCTCCCTTCACACACACACTTTGTGCATATCATGAGTGGGGCCCTATACCCGGGTCTGAGCGTAACTTAGAATTAGAGGAGTTGTGTAGCAGTGTCATTCTGGGATGTACTTCCTGTCTGGCTATCGTGAGAACTCCAGCTAGAGTCTGTTCTCTTCACTTGTGTCTCCTCATCTAGTTGATTACTCGACTGTTGTGGAGATGCTATGAAGGGGGCCATAGCTCTAGTGACCATTGACCTCTAGGTTCAGGAGACCATCCTGTTGAAATTGCATATACTTGACCTCGAATCCAAGCCATGGGACCTCTGATAAGGCACGAAAGGGAGACTATTTTTCTTCAGTTTGTCTGTCATTTCCTATTTTACAATAAATGTGTCATGTTTCTTTTAAAAAATTAATTAAAAAAAAGAGAAAACTTGAAAACAAATAAATGAAATTTATTCATAATTAATTAAATTCTCAGTATCATTCTAAAAAATAAAAAAAATTAGAATTTCTTAAAAATATTTTTGGGGCATGAAAAATTTTGAAAAAAAAATAAATTGTACATATTTTGGGGGCAAATGGATAATTGTTTTGAATTTCTGGATGTCATTTTTCATAAAATGCGGATTGTTATCCTTCAAAAAAAAAAACTTCCAAAAAATTATTAAAAACGTCAAAAAAAAATATAATAAAAACAAAAATAAAAACAAAAAAAAAATCAAAAATCAAAATGAAAAAATGTTCAAACAATTTATGAGCTCATTTTTGCCCAGTTACATACATAATCTTCAATAAAAACACAAAAAAAAAGAGTTTTTCTTCTAATAGGTTTAATATTTTTCACATTTAAAAATGATGGAGTTTGAAAAAAAAAAACATTTATTTCTCAAACGTTTTTTCTAAATCAAGCTTTCTCATATCAATTTTTGCATTGTTCACCAAGCCTAGTTTCCATACTGGCTCGCAAAGCTTATTTTCCATACTGACTTGCAAAGCCCAGTTTCCACACTGGCCCATAAAAGCCCAGTTTCCACACTGGCCCAAATAGCCCAGTTCCTACACTGGCCCATAAAAACCTAGTTCCTACACTGGCCCAAAAAGCCCAATTCCTACATTGGCCCATAAAAGCCCAGTTTCCTACATTGGCCCAAGAAGCCCGGTTTCCTACACTGACCCAAAAAGCCCAGTTCCTACACTGGCTCAAAAGCCTAGTTCCTACACTGGCCCAAAAAGCCCAGTTCCTACATTGGCCCATAAAAGCCCAGTTTCCTACATTGGCTCAAAAGCCTAGTTCCTACACTGGCCCAAAAAGCCCAGTTCCTACACTGCCCCAAAAAGCCCAGTTTCCTACACTAGCCCAAAAGCCCAGTTTCCTACACTGGCCCAAAAGCCCAGTTCCTACACTGGCCCATAAAAGCCCAGTTTTCACACTGGCCCACAAAGCCCAGTTTCCACACTGGCCCACAAAGCCCAGTTTTCACGCTGGCCCACAAAGCCCAGATTCAGCGCCGGCCCACAAAGTCAGGCTCGACTGGCCCTTAAACCCAATTTTCTCTAAAAAATTTTCCAGTTGTACATGTCTTCAATCATAAAAATAAAAAAATAGATTTTCTTTAGTTACGTGCATCATTTTCATTTCATATTACATTTCTTCATTCATAAAACCCAAAAAATATGCATATCGTATCAAAGTTGAGTCAGTTTTTTTTTTTTTCGATGCAAATTATCAATTTTATGACATTTCAAAAAAAAAAAAAAAAAAAACAAAAAAAATTTAATGGATGTCATAATCTCCTATAGTCAAATGATCAAATCACGTATTCTTAAGAAGTATTTATGTGTGCATTGCTTGGAAACATCATCCTTCAACCTTCACTAAACCAAAGATTGACCCCAATCATGTTCTTGAGCCCAAATAAACGCAAACTCTTACACTGGGGCAGATTTTCCTTGTTAAGATTACCTTCATTGGCTTTCATTTGGGAGATCCTTGAATCTGTTAGGACAAAACAAAAACAAAACAAAAAAGAAAAAAAAGAATAAGAAAAAATGACTCTTGTTGAGATCACTTAGTTTTGTCTCCTAATTAATCTTGTGAAAATAAAACAACCAAAATTTGAAATGATGTGTGGCCATTTTTCTTCACCCAAAAAAAAAAAAAAAAAAAAAAAAGAGATATATCCATTGATACCCAAATTTGAGCCAATAAGAAATTTCTTTTCAAAAGTTTACCCAAACAAGGGTTACCATCACAGTAGAAGTCAACTCAAATTGCAAAAAAAAAACACACTTAGTGATCAAATGAAGAGAATTCATCAAAAGCAAAGCAAAAAAAAAAATAGAAAGAATCACAAAGTGATCACAAACAAAGAATGAAATTTGAGAAATGGCAAGATAGGCAAAACGGATTTGACGAATAACTGATACAAGGTGCAGATGGTAACTCTTGTTTCAAAAAAAAAAAAAAAAATCCATAAACATTTATTTGGGCCTTTATATCCTTTCTTTCAATACCCTTTAGCCCAAGCCACATTACAAGCTAAATAAAAGTCCACACTGATTGAAAGATGGTTGCTTAAATTTTCATAAAGCTTAATTTTGAGACAAGACAAAATGACTAACAATGAGTTGTTAAAAAAAAATGATGAAAAATAAATGTCCTTGGAAGAAGGGAACTCCCTATTGATCAAAATTATACAAAGGAAAATCAAGCCAATTGGGGCAATCCTTTCAAGGCAATCATTTTCATATACATCACAAATTCATATCCCATTCGAACTCTTCCCCGTTCTCCAAAACTAGGGGCAATTTTGTGAGTTTCATGTGTTTTTGGCCCACTCAAAATATTGGGTAACTTTGTTAATCTTTCATCTGAATATTCAAAGCTCATACAAAGACTGGGGCATCCCTTGTCGGGCCTCGCATGATTTTGGTTCGCCCCGAACTTCAAAAATCCATCACCACCAAAATTGGGGCAATTTGTAAATCACACATGATATTCTCACTCCCTGATTCGTGACTTATTCTCTCACAATTCACAGATACATTTGTCCATACCTACCTTTTTACCATGCCCCAAACTGGAGCAGCTTCTGAGTATCTACTACCTCACATTGGCATTTGTAGCCGTTTTAAGGAGTGAGAGGCCCAAGTAGCCAACCCGGGTACTCTCCAAATCCTTCCAATCATCCTCCACACATTTTTCCCAACCCTTGATATCAGGCATGCATACGCTGATGTTTCAAAAGAAAATGTTGAGCACACAAGTTTGAACATTTGACTTTTAGAATTTAACATCCATCGTAAAAATAAAATGAAGGTCTAAATCTTCATAAATTTGATGATTTCAAAGAAAACAAATTGACTCAATAAAAAAAAAGTGTCATAGTTTCATAATCTTCCAGTAAAACAAAAACAAAAAAATCACGAGTCGACATCATGTACATATTTTCAAAAACTTTGAATTTGTTTCGTAAATATTTATCAAATCTTCTTCCTTCAAAAAGACAAAAAAATCAACATGCATCAAAGCTTTCGCCTGTAATTTCCAAATTTACATCAACCATGCTTCTCATTTCAAAAAAATAAAAATGGACACTCATTTCTATCTCGAAAAAAAATCAATAAATTTCAACATCTCAAAATTTCAACAAAATCCAAATTTCAAAACAGTCAAACAATTTTACTTTCTGTCATTGGTATCTCGACCCTCTGCAAGGCAATGGTCGAGCCCAATTTTACTTTCTGCTATTGGTATCTCGGCCCTCTGCAAGGCAATGGTCGAACCCAACAATCAAACTCAAATCATTCACTTTCTATAGGGTTGGTACACCCTCCATGAGGTTTGTACACCTCATTCACTTTCTATAGGGTTGGTACACCCTCCATGAGGTTTGTACACCTCATTCACTTTCTCTAGGGTTGGTACACCCTCCATGAGCTTTGTACACCTCATTCACTTTCTATAGGGTTGGTACACCCTCCATGAGGTTTGTACACCTCATTCACTTTCTATAGGGTTGGTACACCCTCCATGAGGTTTGTACACCTCATTCACTTTCTATAGGGTTGGTACACCCTCCATGAGGTTTGTACACCTCATTCACTTTCTATAGGGTTGGTACACCCTCCACGAGGTTAGTACACCTCATTCATCCACTACAGGGTTTGTACACCCTTCGCGAGGTTAGTACACCTCATTCATCCACTACAGGGTTTGTACACCCTTCGCGAGGTTAGTACACCTCACATCATTCATCCATAGGGTTTGTACACCCTCCGCGAGGTTAGTACACCTCACATCATTCATTCACAGGGTTTGTACACCCTCCGCGAGGTTAGTACACCTCACAACTTCTTCCATAGGGTTGGTACACCCTCCACGAGGTTTCTACACCTCAACAACTTCTTCCATAGGGTTACGGCACCCTCCACGAGGTTTCTACACCTCAACAACTTCTTCCATAGGGTTACGACACCCTCCACGAGGTTTGCACACCTCATTCATTCATCCATAGGGTTACGACACCCTCCACGAGGTTTGCACACCTCATTCATTCTCTTATCTATAGGGTTGTTACACCTCAATTCTCTTAGCTTTGTTCATATTTGTTTTAAATTCTCTGTTTGTCACTTGTTTATTTTGAAATACGGACGAAATTAGTGTTTCTTTCTTTACTTAGCTTTTACTCTGATAATACAAAAAATCCCAAATTTTCATATTATCTAGTAAAATCTAAGTAAAGAGGGGCAGCTGTCAACACCCAATTTCGTCCGGATTGGCTAATAGATTTATTTTTATTTTCATGGGGAGTGTTAAAAAAAAATTAAAAAAAAAAAAAAAGGAAAAAATAATATAAAACATTAAAAAGAAAAAGAGCGTTCGTCCTCCACCGTTCCTCCTTTGCTTTATTCGACCATTCGTCCGTCTTTACCTCTAGCACGTTCGGCAATCTCAGCTTCAACCGTTCAGTCTTCAAGCGTTCATCATTCGACCGTTCGTCCATTCATTCCTCTAGGACGTTCGGTCTTCAGTCAACCGTTCGGTCTTCATTTGAACGTTCGGCCTTGGTGAAGTTATTCTCATTTGAACGCTCGGTCATCCATGATCAGCCTTCAGCCATTCTCACTGACGTTCGGCAATCTTTACCATTTAGCGTTCCACCTTTAGATCGCTCGTCCTATATCGTTCGTCCATTCCTGGCCATAAGCGATTGTACTGCACCGTGCGCGTTCGTTTCTACGCTTGCAAACGTTCGTCCTCTATCCTACGTGAGCGTTCGTCATCGACTGTGAATTCAACCGTTCGTTCTGTATTAACGTTCGTCCTGTTGGGGAGTGAGTGTCGATAGGTAGCTTTTGGTCTTGATGATGTATATTCTCATAAAGCAATCTCGAGCGTTCGGTCTTGTTGGATTGATGATTGTGGGCGTTCGTCCTTAAATTGGTAACTCTTAAGCGTTCGACCTAGATCAGAACTCTTACCTTGTGAACGTTCGGTCTGAACGTTCGTTCATTTTATGTGAACGGTCGTTCACGGTCGTTCGTTTCCGGTATTGACCGAGCGTCCAAAAGTGGTGGTGGCTGCGTTTTTCATTCGTCTGAGCTGTACAGCAAAGATTCCCACCTTCAACTGCAGATTTTGTCTGAAGTGAAAGCGATTGACAGCATGGGTTTCTGAAAAAGAGAATATTTTTGGCTGACACCTTCACTTTTGTCGGCCACGGGTGCCCATGTGGTGCCTGTACAGATTCCATCTGTAAAGTCTGGAGGGCACTACAACAGACAGAGGGGTCCTCTTGGGGGAGGGATCATCTCACATTTTTCGAATTCAACAAGATGATCTCCCATGACCATCATCATACACACACGGCCATTCAGGGGCACTGGTCCCTTTCTTCTTCATCTACATCATCCATCTCCCCTGTTGCGGCAACTCCGATTCATCTACAACAGAGACAAAAGGGAAAGCCAGCCACAAAGGGGGAGCTTCAGGAGTTTAACAATGGTGAACAGAGCTCCAAGAGTTTGTGAAAGAAGACAACACATGTCACAGCCAAGTCTTGGAAAAACATCAGCACATTGAGTCAAAAAGAAGGGGCCACCACATTGAAAACTCTTTGAAGCATCCAGCAGCTCACGGTTTGCTTGAAGCTTCTTCTTGGAGAAATAACACACGGTGGGGTGGTGTCAAAGCTGGCTGGATCAAGGAGCTGGTGTCTCATTCACGACAACATCAAGGCATGAGGAGCAGCACTCTTTGGAAGCAAATCAATAGGAGTTGCTGCCACATCTTTCTATCAAATTATCATGGCTGGAAGCAAGCCAATGCACACCGTAATGAATCTCTTTTTTTGGCTGGAATGAAGAGCATGGTGAGTGGATACTGCAGCAAAGTTTAAACGTCCATTGTGAAGGATGAAGCCACCACCACTGCTGGAAGGAGCTCACGGTCTAGGTGTAGCAAAGAGAAGGGTGGTAGCAGCTCCACACGTTCAGCAACTCCAAGGACCTTCACGGTCCAGCGCCTAGCAGTAACGTCCAGCCAACCCAATCTCAACATCCAAAGCAGATAACAGATATTAGAGGATAAGGGAGCAATTGTCGTGAGCAAGTTCTAAGTTCAAATGAAGGGGGGTAACTGTCGGAGCTAGGTTGGCGGCAGTATCGTGCGAAGAAAAGAGAAGGAGAGGGGAAAGCTTGGCGCGACTCGCGGCTGCCGGTCGGGTGGAGGAGTGGCGACGACGTTGCAGGTTGAAGTCGGAGCGCCTCTCTCTCACGCGAGAAAGGAAGAGGGGAAGAGCTGGTGGAAGGCGGTGGCGCGGCGGCCTGTGTGCGTGAGCCGGTGGACAGGACGAACCCCTCCCTGGGGTTGCCGATTTCAAAGGGAGACGAGAGATAGGGAAGGTGGTGGCGCGGTAGCCGTTTTGGCGCGGTGGCCGGTTTGGTGGCACGCGGGGAAGATGCCCCCTCATCGGAGTTCTGGGCTGGGAGAAGAGTCCAGAGGTGGCGCGGAGGCTGGGTCGTGGTCGTGAGCGGCGGCCGGCTGGGCGGAGGCGGCAGCGTGCGTGAAGAGGGGACAAACATCCCTGGGTTACCTTTCTCGTAGAGAACCCTAAGCGTGCAAGGTCCGAATGGAAAAATGAGACGAGGTTGGGGGAACCCCTAATGGGTTTCTGATTGGGGTTAATAGGCTTTGGGCCTGGCTGGTGGGCTGCCTCCTCTTCTCGGTGACGTGAAATTCCCATTCACACCCCCACTGCGCTTCTGCAAGCAAAGAGGAGTTTGGGCATTGGGCCCA
Source organism: Vigna umbellata (assembly GCF_029865625.1). Classification (NCBI taxonomy): domain Eukaryota; kingdom Viridiplantae; phylum Streptophyta; class Magnoliopsida; order Fabales; family Fabaceae; genus Vigna; species Vigna umbellata. Next base: position 56,911,923 of record NC_142167.1, read on the forward strand.
TTTCGTTTCTAATACTTCCAAACCCCACTGCTGCACCCATATCGTCACTTGGGCCTGGACTGAACCTAATTGGGTCACACCCCTGGTTTGTTTTATCTCCGCACCCCCACTCTTTTTTGGCAGTTTTTTGTTTTTATCTCGTGTCAGGTTTTGTTTATTTATTTTTAGTATGTGTTTGATTATTATGTTTTTAATGTACATAACCCTTTCATGATAACCCCACTCGCTATCTTTAGTGTTTTATACATTGTGTTTGTTTATTTGCTACACTTTGAATACTAAAAAAGATAAATTATAAAAATATAAAAAATAGTTATTGTTTTCACAATGTTATGAAAATATTATTTTAATATTATAAAAATTACAAAAATTATAAAGTAAAAAAAATGATGAAAAAAATAAGAAGTTAAATAATGGTATAAGTACTCGTGCGATCGTCCGCATCAGCCTAGTACTTAATATCTTCATTTAAAATATTTAAAAGGTTTAGGCACATGTGTGATCGCACGCATCGTCCTTGTGCTAAAAACCTTTTCGCTTTCTTAATTAAAATTACAAAAAATATGTTTTAAAGGTTTAGGCACATGTGTGATCGCACGCATCGTCCTTGTGCTAAAAACCTTTTCTTTTCCTTAAGTAAAATTAACCAAAAAATATGTTTTAAAGGTTTATGCACATGTGTGATCGCACGCATCGTCCTTGTGGTAACAACCTTTTCTCTTTCTTAAACAAAATACAAAAAAAGGTATAAAATCTTCAAAAAAACCCGAAAACATCAACAATTTTAAACAACAAATAGTCTTGCTACCCAGAACTACGTTATCCTTGATTCTCCATCAAAAGTGGAGATACGTAGGAGCAAGGCTAGTCCTTGTCAGGTTCACTTCCCAAGAATCCAAAATCATTTCAGAACGAATTTTCAAACAAACTTCATAAACAGTTTCAAAAGAACTACGTAACCTTGATTTCTCATTTTGAATGAGAATACGTAGGAGCAAGGTCAATCCTTGTCGGGCCCAAAAAACTAAAAAATATGTTTTGTTTATTTTAGAATTTTATTTTAGGGGATAGTTAAACATTTTGAAAATCACATCATATTCGTGCATTTAGTTAAAGGTACTGCCTTAGGGCAGGCGTTGTGGGGTGCTAACACCTTCCCCACGCGTAACCGACTCCCGAACCCAATCTTTGGTTTTCGTGGACCGTGCTTTATCGTTTTATGGTTTTTCCGTAGATTTCCAGAATAAACTATGGTGGCGACTCCAAAATCTCTTTTCAAAACCCGCGTTTCTTTTTGGATCGTCGTCCCGTCGCGATTCCGGTTGCGACAGATGGCGACTCCAAAATCTCTTTTCAAAACCCGCGTTTCTTTTTGGATCGTCGTCCCGTCGCGATTCCGGTTGCGACAAAAGGCAAAAGAAAGTTGGGAATGAATAAGATGATTGTGTTGTTATGATTCTCTTAACTCAAGGATTTTGTGATCCAGAAAAACCAATTTTCTTGTTAGCCCAGCCACATTATAAGCCATAGAAAAGTCCTTGTGATGATGCATACTTGTGAATGTTGTTGATTGTGGTAAAATGAAAGGCAAAACTAATTCATGTAACATTGTAATAGTAGAGTGAATGAGTGATCATCTCTTATACACTTGAGTGTGAGTGAAACACCTGATTTAGTGAGGAAATATCACATGAACACATGAACATCCATGTTTAATTGATTGATCATTCATGAAAATAGCATTTGTTGGAATTTAAATGACTTTGTGAACACTAAAGCATGTGCACATCTTGATTGAACTCTTGGTCATAAGTTTGAGTGAAGTTTTTGCTTATCTTGAAAAGAAGATTTTTGAATGAAGTGAATCATCATATGAATTGGTTTAAAGATAGAGTTACATCTTATTTGCTTGAGGACAAGCAAAGTTTTAAGTTTGGGGTTGTGATAACAGTTGAAAAACTGTTATTTTCATGATTAAAATTGACACTAAAAGCAACCTTTACACTTAGAAACTAGCTTGAAATCATGCTTTTCGTTATATTTTTGGAAATAAGAGAGTTGGACAGGTTTATGCTTGATTTCAGTGTTTTTGTGCAGGTTTTAAGGTGAATTTGGAGTAAGAAGTGAAGAAGGAGAGAGATGAAATCAGAAAAGACAACAAAAAGTGCAAAAGGAGAAGCCGAAGTCACCGCTCAGCGGCAGTTTACCGCTGAGCGGCACTCAGGAGTTTGCGGGAGGTCCGCTGAGGGGCAAAATGGCCGCTGAGGGGAGAAAACAAGTCACGCACTCACCGCTGAGCGGCAGTTTACCGTTGAGCGGTACTCTGGAAGTCACGGGAGATCCGCTGAGGGGCAAAATGGCCGCTGAGGGGAGAAAACAAGTCACGCAATCACCGCTGAGCGGCACTTTAATGGGCTTGGACTTGACTTTTTGTAATTTACGAATGATACATAAGCTTTAGGGTTTCCTAGGGTTAGGTATCTCTGGCTGGAACTAGGCAAACACTCTCTCTACCACCCCTTTGAAGGAGGATCTTGGATGCTGAGGCTTCCGCTTCACCTTTTTAGGGTTTATTCTTTCATTCTTTCATTGTAATTCATCTAGGTTCACCATGAATATGGTGAACTAACCTCTTTATGTTTGTTGGGGAATCAATGTAGTCTTGTGAAACTCTCATATATGGAATCTGTTTTTACATCTTATATTTAAGACCTATGTTTTCTTTCATCATTAGTTAGGGTTTTTCCTCTTTGTTTAATGCTTGCATGGTTTAACTCATTCGATGCATGATTATTGGTTTTGTCGATACGGGAACGTACGGGGAAGTCTAGATCCGGGGAATTTCTCCCAATTTTATATTGGTTGTCGTTAAGCTCCTGAACTTATGAACTAATCATTAGGAATGCTAGGAATTGTATGAACTCGTGATTAGGGAGAAGCCTTCTGGAAAGGTACATTAGAGAGTGGCATTAACAATGGTGATTTGATCGTTGAATTCCTAAAATATATGAGAGTGGATAAGATGAAATTGAACCCCAACAACATATCCATACATAAATTTCATTGAAAGTGTTTATCTTTTGCTTCTTGTCATTGATCAAAATTCATGCATACATATTTATTTTCTGTCTTGCATTTTAAACCCCAATTAATTCGTTTGTAAGTCTTAGTTAATTAAGAAATCACATAACTAAACTAGGCCGTGAGTCCTTTGGGAAGAACGATACTTGGTTTTACCAAGTTTTATTACTTGAACGATTCGGTCATACTTGCCGATTGAAAACAAGTTTGTGACATCATAATTTGGTGTTCATAAATTTGTCCATCAATGCACAACAGTGCGATGTTAGTCAATATCTTGTATATCAATTTGTTCCATAAATTTCGATTCTCTAGTTTGTAAACACAGGGAATAGCTCTGTAATCAAGACGCATCACCAATGAACAAGACACTCAGTTATTTGAAAAATTAAAAGTTCACAATTAATGTATTTTAGAAAATGAAAAAATTAGGTAGGGATTAATGACTATTTGTAAATGTTTGCAAGTAAACAATAATATAATAAATAATGCTATTATAAATTGTTAAAGAAACTTTTCATTTTCATTCAAATAAAAGTTCATGAATTTTTAAGACGGAAACTGTTGAAAGTCCTATAAAGTTAAAGGAAAGAGAAAATAGTTGCGCAAATGCATTAGTATTTTTTATTATCCGAAAATATACTAATAATGTCACCATCATTTTTTTGTAATGACTATTTGCACAATTTTATAGTTTTATTCAGGCATTACGAAAAGCATGAAAATAATGGTTTCATATTGGCGTTGAATGTTTCGTAAATTAATTGTCAAATTTTATTTCAAAAAAAGAATTTCAATTTTTAAAAGGAAAATTCCGCAGCCGGGAGTTGAACCCGGATTTTATCATTGAAATTAACCTGGTGTGCTACTACGGATACTTTGAAATCAGACTACAGAGAAAATTACTTAAATTAATTTCCCACTGAGTGCCTTATGTAGGCCAACATTTTTCATTTTCAAGGTTTCCAACAGTATCATTTATTTTTCCATTCGTACAAACTGACTGTATTTTGGCAAATGATTTTATATTTCCTTTCTCAATAATATATTTGCCATCATAAAGAAGATCTATGTGATGAATTGAATAAATATAAAACAATAATAACGTCGTACATTTCTAAAGGTTACAGAAAGAAAAAATACCCTGTTAAACAGAAGTAGTTGAAAGATGTAGAAGATATTTGTAAATTACCGTAGTTTTGTCTAGAATAAACCTACTAGACGTTTCTGGGACGATTTAATCCATTAGTTCCCACTTGAAAACCAAGGTTTTGAACAACGATGAATGGACATCTTGTTAGACCGTACTGGTGGCATCAAATCACGATTTTTAGTTGGACATTTCTACCTTACCTTTTTTATCTTGACAATACAATTTTCTCCGTGGAGATATTCGTTATCGACATGCGATTCCTCAACGAAAATGAGTCTACATATGTCACGGTGACTTGCGAAAGTCTTGGGAAATTGCGATGTGTGCGAAGAAATGTGTTTTCGTGAAGCGTCTACTTGTGTTGTCAGATATTATATTTTACATGTTAGGGGATGCACAACAGTGCGATGTTAGTCAATATCTTGTATATCAATTTGTTCCATAAATTTCGATTCTCTAGTTTGTAAACACAGGGAATAGCTCTGTAATCAAGACGCATCACCAATGAACAAGACACTCAGTTATTTGAAAAATTAAAAGTTCACAATTAATGTATTTTAGAAAATGAAAAAATTAGGTAGGGATTAATGACTATTTGTAAATGTTTGCAAGTAAACAATAATATAATAAATAATGCTATTATAAATTGTTAAAGAAACTTTTCATTTTCATTCAAATAAAAGTTCATGAATTTTTTAAGACGGAAACTGTTGAAAAGTCCTATAAAGTTAAAGGAAAAGAGAAAATAGTTGCGCAAATGCATTAGTATTTTTTATTATCCGAAAATATACTAATAATGTCACCATCATTTTTTTGTAATGACTATTTGCACAATTTTATAGTTTTATTCAGGCATTACGAAAAGCATGAAAATAATGGTTTCATATTGGCGTTGAATGTTTCGTAAATTAATTGTCAAATTTTATTTCAAAAAAAGAATTTCAATTTTTAAAAGGAAAATTCCGCAGCCGGGAGTTGAACCCGGATTTCATCATTGAAATTAACCTGGTGTGCTACTACGGATACTTTGAAATCAGACTACAGAGAAAATTACTTAAATTAATTTCCCACTGAGTGCCTTATGTAGGCCAACATTTTTCATTTTCAAGGTTTCCAACAGTATCATTTATTTTTCCATTCGTACAAACTGACTGTATTTTGGCAAATGATTTTATATTTCCTTTCTCAATAATATATTTGCCATCATAAAGAAGATCTATGTGATGAATTGAATAAATATAAAACAATAATAACGTCGTACATTTCTAAAGGTTACAGAAAGAAAAAATACCCTGTTAAACAGAAGTAGTTGAAAGATGTAGAAGATATTTGTAAATTACCGCAGTTTTGTCTAGAATAAACCTACTAGACGTTTCTGCGACGATTTAATCCATTAGTTCCCACTTGAAAACCAAGGTTTTGAACAACGATGAATGGACATCTTGTTAGACCGTACTGGTGGCATCAAACGACGATCTTTAGTTGGACATTTCTAACCTACCTTTTTTATCTGGACAATACAATTTTCTCCGTGGAGATATTCGTTATCGACATGCGATTCCTCAACGAAAATGAGTCTACATATGTCACGGTGACTTGCGAAAGTCTTGGGAAATTGCGATGTGTGCGAAGAAATGTGTTTTCGTGAAGCGTCTACTTGTGTTGTCAGATATTATATTTTACATGTTAGGGGATGCACAACAGTGCGATGTTAGTCAATATCTTGTATATCAATTTGTTCCATAAATTTCGATTCTCTAGTTTGTAAACACAGGGAATAGCTCTGTAATCAAGACGCATCACCAATGAACAAGACACTCAGTTATTTGAAAAATTAAAAGTTCACAATTAATGTATTTTAGAAAATGAAAAAATTAGGTAGGGATTAATGACTATTTGTAAATGTTTGCAAGTAAACAATAATATAATAAATAATGCTATTATAAATTGTTAAAGAAACTTTTCATTTTCATTCAAATAAAAGTTCATGAATTTTTTAAGACGGAAACTGTTGAAAAGTCCTATAAAGTTAAAGGAAAAGAGAAAATAGTTGCGCAAATGCATTAGTATTTTTTTATTATCCGAAAATATACTAATAATGTCACCATCATTTTTTTGTAATGACTATTTGCACAATTTTATAGTTTTATTCAGGCATTACGAAAAGCATGAAAATAATGGTTTCATATTGGCGTTGAATGTTTCGTAAATTAATTGTCAAATTTTATTTCAAAAAAAGAATTTCAATTTTTAAAAGGAAAATTCCGCAGCCGGGAGTTGAACCCGGATTTCATCATTGAAATGAACCTGGTGTGCTACTACGGATACTTTGAAATCAGACTACAGAGAAAATTACTTAAATTAATTTCCCACTGAGTGCCTTATGTAGGCCAACATTTTTCATTTTCAAGGTTTCCAACAGTATCATTTATTTTTCCATTCGTACAAACTGACTGTATTTTGGCAAATGATTTTATATTTCCTTTCTCAATAATATATTTGCCATCATAAAGAAGATCTATGTGATGAATTGAATAAATATAAAACAATAATAACGTCGTACATTTCTAAAGGTTACAGAAACAAAAAATACCCTGTTAAACAGAAGTAGTTGAAAGATGTAGAAGATATTTGTAAATTACCGTAGTTTTGTCTAGAATAAACCTACTAGACGTTTCAGGGACGATTTAATCCATTAGTTCCCACTTGAAAACCAAGGTTTTGAACAACGATGAATGGACATCTTGTTAGACCATACTGGTGGCATCAAATCACGATCTTTAGTTGGACATTTCTACCTTACCTTTTTTATCTTGACAATACAATTTTCTCCGTGGAGATATTCGTTATCGACATGCGATTCCTCAATGAAAATGAGTCTACATATGTCACGGTGACTTGTGAAAGTCTTGGGAAATTGCGATGTGTGCGAAGAAATGTGTTTTCGTGAAGCGTCTACTTGTGTTGTCAGATATTATATTTTACATGTTAGGGGATGCACAACAGTGCGATGTTAGTCAATATCTTGTATATCAATTTGTTCCATAAATTTCGATTCTCTAGTTTGTAAACACAGGGAATAGCTCTGTAATCAAGACGCATCACCAATGAACAAGACACTCAGTTATTTGAAAAATTAAAAGTTCACAATTAATGTATTTTAGAAAATGAAAAAATTAGGTAGGGATTAATGACTATTTGTAAATGTTTGCAAGTAAACAATAATATAATAAATAATGCTATTATAAATTGTTAAAGAAACTTTTCATTTTCATTCAAATAAAAGTTCATGAATTTTTTAAGACGGAAACTGTTGAAAAGTCCTATAAAGTTAAAGGAAAAGAGAAAATAGTTGCGCAAATGCATTAGTATTTTTTATTATCCGAAAATATACTAATAATGTCACCATCATTTTTTTGTAATGACTATTTGCACAATTTTATAGTTTTATTCAAGCATTACGAAAAGCATGAAAATAATGGTTTCATATTGGCGTTGAATGTTTCGTAAATTAATTGTCAAATTTTATTTCAAAAAAGAATTTCAATTTTTAAAAGGAAAATTCCGCAGCCGGGAGTTGAACCCGGATTTCATCATTGAAATTAACCTGGTGTGCTACTACGGATACTTTGAAATCAGACTACAGAGAAAATTACTTAAATTAATTTCCCACTGAGTGCCTTATGTAGGCCAACATTTTTCATTTTCAAGGTTTCCAACAGTATCATTTATTTTTCCATTCGTACAAACTGACTGTATTTTGGCAAATGATTTTATATTTCCTTTCTCAATAATATATTTGCCATCATAAAGAAGATCTATGTGATTGTAACACCCCAAAATATAAAACATCTCACACCCAAATTTATTTCATTAATAAAGAAAACATCGTACAATATTACAATCCTCCATTTAGGAGTAACATAGTTCACACTAGAAATACATTATAATTTCACACATAAATAAAACACTCTTAATTTTCTTTATGTTTTATTTTTTTTTTCTTAAAATATTCTTCATTTTTCTGCTGCTTCCTCCTTCACTTGAATTGGTTCAGACGTCGTTCCCTCATCTGCTCCCGTATAACAAAAACATTATACGATCATCGCAAAAATAAGATTTTTCCGGCACAAACAAACAAGTAAGGGTGAGCTACCATGCAACATTCAAAGAAAAACATTACACTATTGCTATACGTAATACATTCACCATAAATTCATGTAAAATGCAATTATCATTCTAGACTCTATTATCCGGATATAATGTTGATGGAAGTCTCGGGTGGTCATGCACTTGTGGTGATTTCAACAACAAAAATTTTGGCCAAATATAATATATCATATCACCCACAAGGTTAATCCATTAATGTCTATAAACATAGACTAGGACCTCCTACTACTCTCACCACATAACACATCCTTCTCTAATTGATACTGGAAGATTATTAGAGTTTTAGGATAACCACCAACAACAGGACCCTCAACATCAACATATACACTAATACCATACCAATATAGAATCTCTCCATGAGACTCATATCATGCTCATTTTCCTCAACTCATGTCATACTATTACAAAATCTCCTCATAAAACTCATATCATGTTCAGATTCATAATTTCATATCAACATCATAAAATACATTCAACACAGAAATCATACAAGATAAATATATTACAAACAAATTAACAATAATAAAATCTTACTATAAATAGTCAACGGAGAAGAATCAAATGTTTGACAATCATTAAAATAAACTTAATAAAAACTCTTGGGGAAACAAGAAGTTGAATCTGGCAGAGCCGGTTAGACAACTTCTCATCCTTCCAAGAATACAACGTAATTAAATAATAAGAATAATGACAGGTTTGGGGAAATAAGAAGTTGAATCTGGCAGAGCCGGTTAGACAACTTCTAATCCTTCCAAAAATAAAAACGAATAAGGAAAACAATATAAAGTATGGGGAAACAAGAAGTTGAATCTGGCAGAGCCGGTTAGACAACTTCTCATCCTTCCAAGAATACAACGTAATTAAATAATAAGAATAATAACAGGTTTGGGGAAATAAGAAGTTGAATCTGGCAGAGCCGGTTAGACAACTTCTAATCCTTCCAAAAATAAAAACGAAAAAGGAAAACAATATAAAGTATGGGGAAACAAGAAGTTGAATCTGGCAGAGCCGGTTAGACAACTTCTAATCCATCCATAGGCAATTAATAGCATACATATGCATAACATAATCAACATCACATTTTACAACTATCACACTTGGATCTAAGCACAAAAGCATGTTCTCATCAAAAATTCAAAATCATACAGAAACAAAATACTTCACACTCAAGATTTAAGATCAACCAAAAGCAACATATACAAGACTCAAAATAATACCAAACAAAATGTAACTCCCCTTACCTCTATTCCAGACTTAGGTTCCTCTTCTCAAACCGTTCTCCAGAAACTTCCAGAATTTCCCCTCTTCAACTAGAATTTCCTCCAACTCTCTCCTCTCACAATTTCCCTAGAATTTTGGTGCAAATCTTCATCCTCCCCCCCTTGGCTATTTATAGCCAAAAATTTTTACTATTCATTTTTACTATTCATTTTTACTATTCACTTTTACTATTCATTTTTACTATTCAAAAATTATTTTTTATTCACCATTCTTATCTCTGAATAATTGATTCTACGTGGAGTGTCCTCTTCCACAATTTATTTTAATATTTTTTTTTAACTATTCACTATTCACTATTCACTATTCACTATTTACTATTTACTATTTACTATTCATTCATTTTTTTTTTTTAACTTTTAAAATAAATTCTCAAATTTTTAAACTCCTTCCTTTGAAATTATTATTATTGTTACCTATCATAAATTTTAATTTTTTTTTTACCATACTTTTATTAACTTTATAAAAATAAAAATAAAAAATAAAAAAATAACTATTTATTAAATTTAAATATTTTTTTTTTCATGGGTCTTACATTCTCCCCAACAACAAAAATTTTCGACCTCGAAAATTCGACACTTCACAAAAAAAGATGGGGATAAGAATGTTTTACATCATCTTCTAATTCCCATGTATAGTCACCTGTTTTCCTATTCCAAACCACTCTGACTAAGTTGATATTTCTCCAAACCATTTTATCATATGACCTTCTATACCGAATGGTTAAATTATTTTACTAGAAGATCCTTTCTAATTTGAATATTTTATACTTCCAAAATGCAGAAAAGATTAGATACTACTACCATTTATTTATTATTATTATTATTTTTTTTTAACCGATACTATTGAAGCCTCCGGTATGCCTGACCGGAACTGTGGGCACAGTGAGATTTTGGCTATATAAGGAGGAGCGAACCGCGTTGAGCGACACTTTGAGGCGTTGCGATTTTTGAGTGTGTGAGAGAGTGTGAGGTCTTCTAAGTGAGAGAGCTTTCGAGCGATCCTCTGGGTGTGAGTGAGATCTGAGCGCTGAGAGTTCTGAGTGTGAGAGCTTGTGGGATTAGAACGACTGAGTGTGATAGATCGGAGAGCCTTTCGGCAAGCTTCAATCTTTATGTTCCAGGGCTTTGCTCCGCCTCGAGTAAGTACTTCTTTTCTCTTATCTTTTCCTTTCCTTTACCCAGCTTCTCCTTCTTCTTTACTTCTTGCTTCTTTTCTTTCCTTTCTTCTTCTTGCTTCCTTTCATGCACTTTTTCTTTTCTGAGCTTTTATTACTCGCAATTATATTCTACTTCTTCTTTACTTTCCGCTCGTTATATTACTTCTGCTCCTTTACTTGCTTTCTTCTTCTACTATTTTTCATTTTTTATTAACTAAAACTAAGAATACACTGTCTTAACAAAGATAAGGGTATATCGGCTGGAAACCAGACGTTAATCTCCCTTCGTTTGAAGGTATGGCAGAGACAATCGGGTAGAACAACGCCACGTACCCCATAAAAATGAAACTTTAGAAAAAAAAACTTTATATGTATGCACAAAATGGACACGAACATAGATCCGTTTAGGAACATTTGCGAGGACCGTGAAACAGATCTATTTTTGGACATTGAGACTTCAAAAATTGGACAATGAAAATTGAACTAACAAGAAGAAGCAAAATGAAAAACTTAACTTAAATTGGAACCTGACTTCACTGTAATAAATCTTTTTACTTTTACTTTACTTTATGCACCAAAAACTTAGAAAATGGATATGGAAGCCAAGACAGTTCATAAACGATGGCGATCTACCCCGGAACAAGTTGGAATCTTGCTGAACATCTTCAATCATGGGATCATTAATCCTAGTCGAGATCAAATTCGCGAGATTACAGGACGACTCAAGGAGTACGGAGAAGTTGGAGAATATAGCGTCTATTGTTGGTTTCAAAACCATGGAAATCGGGTGAAACATCGACGCTTGCCGCAAAACGTCCCTGGTACATCTGAACCTTCATATGCCCTCCTTCCGCCGTTTATGTATGGTAAACTTTTTTTTTTTTTTTCTAATTTTCTTTATTTATCTCTGACTACTACTATTATTATTATTATAATTTTTTTTTTTTTCACTACCGAAGATCCTTCATGGGTAATTCCACAGGCTCCAAGGCTCCTAGATCTCTTTCCCATCCCCGCTATACATGAAGAAGAAGAGAAAGTTACTCCACCCATGCCGTTTCGCATCAAAGCTCCTTCCACGGGGCTTTCCTTACGACCGCCTTCTACCGATGAATAGTCTTTATGATTTTATTTTATTTTATTTTTGTTGGAGTGTAATAATTAACGATCACTTCTGATCGACTCTAGAACATCTTTATTATTAGTAGTAGTAGTATTATTAGTATTATTAATTAAATCTAACGTAAACTAACTAACTATCATTTTTTCTTTCTCTTGATTCACGGTAAGGTAAGTCAGATCTGTCGGTTTTTTTTTTTTTTTTTTTTTATCTAGTAGCATTAATTTGTTTAAGTAGTGTAAGATAGATTTTATTTATTACAAGGGTAAGACCATCTTCGGGGTAATGGTTAATCGTTTATTTATGACAGTTATAATTTATCTCTGTGATTTTAGAATAGTTGGCTATATAAGGTTCTTCTAAAACTCTAAGGAAATAGCTATGAGCTTTTTAAGAATACAGTGTGTGGAAAATCGGAGCGGTTCTCTTTGAGTTGTCAAGACGGTCAACTACCGGTTCGTCTATCGAAGGAAGATTTTAATCTGTGCTGTTCTGGTTCGTTTGCCGAAGGAGAGTTTTTATCATTCTTTTTATTCACTCTATTGTAAATCTTTAAAAAAATTTAGTGAAAACGTTAATCACTCTTTATTGTGATTATCAACTGGATGTAGATTCTTTTGAATCGAACCAGGATAAAAATTCTGTGTTGAATTTTCTTGCTCTCTATACTTTTTACATTTTACGCATACCCACTGTTTGATGAATTTTATCTAAGAAAATTAATTTCCTAAAACTGACCATCTTAAAACGAGTTTAATCGAATGGAACCTAATAATCATTTGAACGAACGGTAACAACTCAACACTTGACCGAACGATTCCCAATAATCATTTGACCGAACGGTAACAAACCAAACAGTACTAAATCAGCACCTAACTGAACGGTACTACAACAACCCTATACTAGACATAATATATGTAAATTACACACAGACTAATAATCCAAGATAATATCATGTGAAAATTCTAATACCTACTTCACAACACCAACCAAGGATTCATACACCATAAAGATTTGTCTTTTCTTCACCACTTATCTTCGTTAAACCCATTTTTAACTTGATCAACTTCTGATATATATAATCGTTTGTTTTCCTTAAACTCAACACTTCTTAAAACTATAACCACCTAAAATCGAATTGAAACTATCAAACCTCTCTTATGATCACGCCTTAAATCTATGAAAGAATGACAATTATTCACTTAGACTAAGATCTTAAAATACTTCATTTCTTCTATACTCTATGCCTTATCTGACTGCTTCTCAAAATCTTCTTCTTCTACTTATTTATTTATTTATTTTTTTTTAACCACTATCTTATTGAGATTCCAACCATTACTGATACATCGATCCATGTTACCAATCTCACACAATGCCACTCCGTTTCTCACCAACACTTCCTTCTCTTATGACTTTTAATGTTACTGATATAGTAAACGAAACTGATTTCTCAAACCTTGCTACATTCATGCTTATCCAGAGCTTCTCTTAATCTAGCCTTTGAACTCAACTCTTCGTAAGATATCTAATCTCCTGATTTGGTTCTGGAAAACTTCTTAAAACATTACTTCTAAACACCAACATCTTTACTCTTCCTTTGAAGCCTAAATTTTTAGTCTTCTAACACCTTATCTTCGAGGCAAGAATTTGTCTCAAAGGCTTAAACTAATTCTAATAAAGGTATACAACTCAAGTTGTCCTTGAATCTGCATTCCTCTACTATTATAGAGCACATTACACCACCACAAAGGCAAGAACAAGACATGAATTACTACAGGAAACAACACTAAAACTCTAACTCTTTCTTACCTCAAACCTTCAGAATTAAGAAAGGAAATTCCTCTTTGATAAAGTCATGAGTGTGCACCCTCATTTCTCTTTATCAAGATGCTTTTCTATTCTTAAAACCTTAAGTCGGTTGCACTCATTCTATGTTTTAAACTTCGAAAGACATGACAATTCATGTCATTTATACTCAACTCTTCACGGAAAGGCACACAACCCGCAAGTTCTAAGGACGAACTGCTCTGATACCACTAAATGTAACACCCCAAAATATAAAACATCTCACACCCAAATTTATTTCATTAATAAAGAAAACATCGTACAATATTACAATCCTCCATTTAGGAGTAACATAGTTCACACTAGAAATACATTATAATTTCACACATAAATAAAACACTCTTAATTTTATTTATGTTTTATTTTTTTTCTTAAAATATTCTTCATTTTTCTGCTGCTTCCTCCTTCACTTGAATTGGTTCAGACGTCGTTCCCTCATCTGCTCCCGTATAACAAAAACATTATACGATCATCGCAAAAATAAGATTTTTCCGGCACAAACAAACAAGTAAGGGTGAGCTACCATGCAACATTCAAAGAAAAACATTACACTATTGCTATACGTAATACATTCACCATAAATTCATGTAAAATGCAATTATCATTCTAGACTCTATTATCCGGATATAATGTTGATGGAAGTCTCGGGTGGTCATGCACTTGTGGTGATTTCAACAACAAAAATTTTGGCCAAATATAATATATCATATCACCCACAAGGTTAATCCATTAATGTCTATAAACATAGACTAGGACCTCCTACTACTCTCACCACATAACACATCCTTCTCTAATTGATACTGGAAGATTATTAGAGTTTTAGGATAACCACCAACAACAGGACCCTCAACATCAACATATACACTAATACCATACCAATATAGAATCTCTCCATGAGACTCATATCATGCTCATTTTCCTCAACTCATGTCATACTATTACAAAATCTCCTCATAAAACTCATATCATGTTCAGATTCATAATTTCATATCAACATCATAAAATACATTCAACACAGAAATCATACAAGATAAATATATTACAAACAAATTAACAATAATAAAATCTTACTATAAATAGTCAACGGAGAAGAATCAAATGTTTGACAATCATTAAAATAAACTTAATAAAAACTCTTGGGGAAACAAGAAGTTGAATCTGGCAGAGCCGGTTAGACAACTTCTCATCCTTCCAAGAATACAACGTAATTAAATAATAAGAATAATGACAGGTTTGGGGAAATAAGAAGTTGAATCTGGCAGAGCCGGTTAGACAACTTCTAATCCTTCCAAAATAAAAACGAATAAGGAAAACAATATAAAGTATGGGGAAACAAGAAGTTGAATCTGGCAGAGCCGGTTAGACAACTTCTCATCCTTCCAAGAATACAACGTAATTAAATAATAAGAATAATAACAGGTTTGGGGAAATAAGAAGTTGAATCTGGCAGAGCCGGTTAGACAACTTCTAATCCTTCCAAAAATAAAAACGAAAAAGGAAAACAATATAAAGTATGGGGAAACAAGAAGTTGAATCTGGCAGAGCCGGTTAGACAACTTCTAATCCATCCATAGGCAATTAATAGCATACATATGCATAACATAATCAACATCACATTTTACAACTATCACACTTGGATCTAAGCACAAAAGCATGTTCTCATCAAAATTCAAAATCATACAGAAACAAAATACTTCACACTCAAGATTTAAGATCAACCAAAAGCAACATATACAAGACTCAAAATAATACCAAACAAAATGTAACTCCCCTTACCTCTATTCCAGACTTAGGTTCCTCTTCTCAAACCGTTCTCCAGAAACTTCCAGAATTTCCCCTCTTCAACTAGAATTTCCTCCAACTCTCTCCTCTCACAATTTCCCTAGAATTTTGGTGCAAATCTTCATCCTCCCCCCCTTGGCTATTTATAGCCAAAAACTAATTTTTACTATTCATTTTTACTATTCACTTTTACTATTCATTTTTACTATTCAAAAATTATTTTTTATTCACCATTCTTATCTCTGAATAATTGATTCTACGTGGAGTGTCCTCTTCCACAATTTATTTTAATATTTTTTTTTTAACTATTCACTATTCACTATTCACTATTCACTATTTACTATTTACTATTTACTATTCATTCATTTTTTTTTTTAACTTTTAAAATAAATTCTCAAATTTTTAAACTCCTTCCTTTGAAATTATTATTATTGTTACCTATCATAAATTTTAATTTTTTTTTTACCATACTTTTATTAACTTTATAAAAATAAAAATAAAAAATAAAAAAAAATAACTATTTATTAAATTTAAATATTTTTTTTTTCATGGGTCTTACATTCTCCCCAACAACAAAAATTTTCGACCTCGAAAATTCGACACTTCACAAAAAAAGATGGGGATAAGAATGTTTTACATCATCTTCTAATTCCCATGTATAGTCACCTGTTTTCCTATTCCAAACCACTCTGACTAAGTTGATATTTCTCCAAACCATTTTATCATATGACCTTCTATACCGAATGGTTAAATTATTTTACTAGAAGATCCTTTCTAATTTGAATATTTTATACTTCCAAAATGCAGAAAAGATTAGATACTACTACCATTTATTTATTATTATTATTTTTTTTTTAACCGATACTATTGAAGCCTCCGGTATGCCTGACCGGAACTGTGGGCACAGTGAGATTTTGGCTATATAAGGAGGAGCGAACCGCGTTGAGCGACACTTTGAGGCGTTGCGATTTTTGAGTGTGTGAGAGAGTGTGAGGTCTTCTAAGTGAGAGAGCTTTCGAGCGATCCTCTGGGTGTGAGTGAGATCTGAGCGCTGAGAGTTCTGAGTGTGAGAGCTTGTGGGATTAGAACGACTGAGTGTGATAGATCGGAGAGCCTTTCGGCAAGCTTCAATCTTTATGTTCCAGGGCTTTGCTCCGCCTCGAGTAAGTACTTTTCTCTTATCTTTTCCTTTCCTTTACCCAGCTTCTCCTTCTTCTTTACTTCTTGCTTCTTTTCTTTCCTTTCTTCTTCTTGCTTCCTTTCATGCACTTTTTCTTTTCTGAGCTTTTATTACTCGCAATTATATTCTACTCTTCTTTACTTTCCGCTCGTTATATTACTTCTGCTCCTTTACTTGCTTTCTTCTTCTACTATTTTTCATTTTTTATTAACTAAAACTAAGAATACACTGTCTTAACAAAGATAAGGGTATATCGGCTGGAAACCAGACGTTAATCTCCCTTCGTTTGAAGGTATGGCAGAGACAATCGGGTAGAACAACGCCACGTACCCCATAAAAATGAAACTTTAGAAAAAAAAAACTTTATATGTATGCACAAAATGGACACGAACGTAGATCCGTTTAGGAACATTTGCGAGGACCGTGAAACAGATCTATTTTTGGACATTGAGACTTCAAAAATTGGACAATGAAAATTGAACTAACAAGAAGAAGCAAAATGAAAAACTTAACTTAAATTGGAACCTGACTTCACTGTAATAAATCTTTTTACTTTTACTTTACTTTATGCACCAAAAACTTAGAAAATGGATATGGAAGCCAAGACAGTTCATAAACGATGGCGATCTACCCCGGAACAAGTTGGAATCTTGCTGAACATCTTCAATCATGGGATCATTAATCCTAGTCGAGATCAAATTCGCGAGATTACAGGACGACTCAAGGAGTACGGAGAAGTTGGAGAATATAGCGTCTATTGTTGGTTTCAAAACCATGGAAATCGGGTGAAACATCGACGCTTGCCGCAAAACGTCCCTGGTACATCTGAACCTTCATATGCCCTCCTTCCGCCGTTTATGTATGGTAAACTTTTTTTTTTTTTTTTCTAATTTTCTTTATTTATCTCTGACTACTACTATTATTATTATATAATTTTTTTTTTTTTCACTACCGAAGATCCTTCATGGGTAATTCCACAGGCTCCAAGGCTCCTAGATCTCTTTCCCATCCCCGCTATACATGAAGAAGAAGAGAAAGTTACTCCACCCATGCCGTTTCGCATCAAAGCTCCTTCCACGGGGCTTTCCTTACGACCGCCTTCTACCGATGAATAGTCTTTATGATTTTATTTTATTTTATTTTTGTTGGAGTGTAATAATTAACGATCACTTCTGATCGACTCTAGAACATCTTTATTATTAGTAGTAGTAGTATTATTAGTATTATTAATTAAATCTAACGTAAACTAACTAACTATCATTTTTTCTTTCTCTTGATTCACGGTAAGGTAAGTCAGATCTGTCGGTTTTTTTTTTTTTTTTTTTTTTTTTATCTAGTAGCATTAATTTGTTTAAGTAGTGTAAGATAGATTTTATTTATTACAAGGGTAAGACCATCTTCGGGGTAATGGTTAATCGTTTATCTATGACAGTTATAATTTATCTCTGTGATTTCAGAATAGTTGGCTATATAAGGTTCTTCTAAAACTCTAAGGAAATAGCTATGAGCTTTTTAAGAATACAGTGTGTGGAAAATCGGAGCGGTTCTCTTTGAGTTGTCAAGACGGTCAACTACCGGTTCGTCTATCGAAGGAAGATTTTAATCTGTGCTGTTCTGGTTCGTTTGCCGAAGGAGAGTTTTTATCATTCTTTTTATTCACTCTATTGTAAATCTTTAAAAAAATTTAGTGAAAACGTTAATCACTCTTTATTGTGATTATCAACTGGATGTAGATTCTTTTGAATCGAACCAGGATAAAAATTCTGTGTTGAATTTTCTTGCTCTCTATACTTTTTACATTTTACGCATACCCACTGTTTGATGAATTTTATCTAAGAAAATTAATTTCCTAAAACTGACCATCTTAAAACGAGTTTAATCGAATGGAACCTAATAATCATTTGAACGAACGGTAACAACTCAACACTTGACCGAACGATTCCCAATAATCATTTGACCGAACGGTAACAAACCAAACAGTACTAAATCAGCACCTAACTGAACGGTACTACAACAACCCTATACTAGACATAATATATGTAAATTACACACAGACTAATAATCCAAGATAATATCATGTGAAAATTCTAATACCTACTTCACAACACCAACCAAGGATTCATACACCATAAAGATTTGTCTTTTCTTCACCACTTATCTTCGTTAAACCCATTTTTAACTTGATCAACTTCTGATATATATAATCGTTTGTTTTCCTTAAACTCAACACTTCTTAAAACTATAACCACCTAAAATCGAATTGAAACTATCAAACCTCTCTTATGATCACGCCTTAAATCTATGAAAGAATGACAATTATTCACTTAGACTAAGATCTTAAAATACTTCATTTCTTCTATACTCTATGCCTTATCTGACTGCTTCTCAAAATCTTCTTCTTCTACTTATTTATTTATTTATTTTTTTTTTAACCACTATCTTATTGAGATTCCAACCATTACTGATACATCGATCCATGTTACCAATCTCACACAATGCCACTCCGTTTCTCACCAACACTTCCTTCTCTTATGACTTTTAATGTTACTGATATAGTAAACGAAACTGATTTCTCAAACCTTGCTACATTCATGCTTATCCAGAGCTTCTCTTAATCTAGCCTTTGAACTCAACTCTTCGTAAGATATCTAATCTCCTGATTTGGTTCTGGAAAACTTCTTAAAACATTACTTCTAAACACCAACATCTTTACTCTTCCTTTGAAGCCTAAATTTTTAGTCTTCTAACACCTTATCTTCGAGGCAAGAATTTGTCTCAAAGGCTTAAACTAATTCTAATAAAGGTATACAACTCAAGTTGTCCTTGAATCTGCATTCCTCTACTATTATAGAGCACATTACACCACCACAAAGGCAAGAACAAGACATGAATTACTACAGGAAACAACACTAAAACTCTAACTCTTTCTTACCTCAAACCTTCAGAATTAAGAAAGGAAATTCCTCTTTGATAAAGTCATGAGTGTGCACCCTCATTTCTCTTTATCAAGATGCTTTTCTATTCTTAAAACCTTAAGTCGGTTGCACTCATTCTATGTTTTAAACTTCGAAAGACATGACAATTCATGTCATTTATACTCAACTCTTCACGGAAAGGCACACAACCCGCAAGTTCTAAGGACGAACTGCTCTGATACCACTAAATGTAACACCCCAAAATATAAAACATCTCACACCCAAATTTATTTCATTAATAAAGAAAACATCGTACAATATTACAATCCTCCATTTAGGAGTAACATAGTTCACACTAGAAATACATTATAATTTCACACATAAATAAAACACTCTTAATTTTTTTATGTTTTATTTTTTTTCTTAAAATATTCTTCATTTTTCTGCTGCTTCCTCCTTCACTTGAATTGGTTCAGACGTCGTTCCCTCATCTGCTCCCGTATAACAAAAACATTATACGATCATCGCAAAAATAAGATTTTTCCGGCACAAACAAACAAGTAAGGGTGAGCTACCATGCAACATTCAAAGAAAAACATTACACTATTGCTATACGTAATACATTCACCATAAATTCATGTAAAATGCAATTATCATTCTAGACTCTATTATCCGGATATAATGTTGATGGAAGTCTCGGGTGGTCATGCACTTGTGGTGATTTCAACAACAAAAATTTTGGCCAAATATAATATATCATATCACCCACAAGGTTAATCCATTAATGTCTATAAACATAGACTAGGACCTCCTACTACTCTCACCACATAACACATCCTTCTCTAATTGATACTGGAAGATTATTAGAGTTTTAGGATAACCACCAACAACAGGACCCTCAACATCAACATATACACTAATACCATACCAATATAGAATCTCTCCATGAGACTCATATCATGCTCATTTTCCTCAACTCATGTCATACTATTACAAAATCTCCTCATAAAACTCATATCATGTTCAGATTCATAATTTCATATCAACATCATAAAATACATTCAACACAGAAATCATACAAGATAAATATATTACAAACAAATTAACAATAATAAAATCTTACTGTAAAATAGTCAACGGAGAAGAATCAAATGTTTGACAATCATTAAAAATAAACTTAATAAAAACTCTTGGGGAAACAAGAAGTTGAATCTGGCAGAGCCGGTTAGACAACTTCTCATCCTTCCAAGAATACAACGTAATTAAATAATAAGAATAATGACAGGTTTGGGGAAATAAGAAGTTGAATCTGGCAGAGCCGGTTAGACAACTTCTAATCCTTCCAAAAATAAAAACGAATAAGGAAAACAATATAAAGTATGGGGAAACAAGAAGTTGAATCTGGCAGAGCCGGTTAGACAACTTCTCATCCTTCCAAGAATACAACGTAATTAAATAATAAGAATAATAACAGGTTTGGGGAAATAAGAAGTTGAATCTGGCAGAGCCGGTTAGACAACTTCTAATCCTTCCAAAAATAAAAACGAAAAAGGAAAACAATATAAAGTATGGGGAAACAAGAAGTTGAATCTGGCAGAGCCGGTTAGACAACTTCTAATCCATCCATAGGCAATTAATAGCATACATATGCATAACATAATCAACATCACATTTTACAACTATCACACTTGGATCTAAGCACAAAAGCATGTTCTCATCAAAAATTCAAAATCATACAGAAAAAAATACTTCACACTCAAGATTTAAGATCAACCAAAAGCAACATATACAAGACTCAAAATAATACCAAACAAAATGTAACTCCCCTTACCTCTATTCCAGACTTAGGTTCCTCTTCTCAAACCGTTCTCCAGAAACTTCCAGAATTTCCCCTCTTCAACTAGAATTTCCTCCAACTCTCTCCTCTCACAATTTCCCTAGAATTTTGGTGCAAATCTTCATCCTCCCCCCCTTGGCTATTTATAGCCAAAAATTTTTACTATTCATTTTTACTATTCATTTTTACTATTCACTTTTACTATTCATTTTTACTATTCAAAAATTATTTTTTATTCACCATTCTTATCTCTGAATAATTGATTCTACGTGGAGTGTCCTCTTCCACAATTTATTTTAATATTTTTTTTTTAACTATTCACTATTCACTATTCACTATTCACTATTTACTATTTACATTTACTTTTTTTTTTTTTTAACTTTTAAAATAAATTCTCAAATTTTTAAACTCCTTCCTTTGAAATTATTATTATTGTTACCTATCATAAATTTTAATTTTTTTTTTTACCATACTTTTATTAACTTTATAAAAATAAAAATAAAAAATAAAAAAAATAACTATTTATTAAATTAAATTTTTTTTTCATGGGTCTTTACAGTGATGAATTGAAAAAATAACTATACTTGAATTTATTATTTTTTTTCGAATAACATATATAATGATAAAATTTAAAAAACACTTAAAATTTTCATCGTTATTCATATTTTCCCTCAAGAAAACATATTTTGTTGAAGTTCAATGCCGCTCTTCCATCTTAGATGTGTAAATTTATTTCTGATGCCTTTTTATTTTATGTTTCTCTAGCTTTTGTGAAGGTTTCTTCCTTTCATTTTCAAAATCTCTTGTTGGGATTCCTTTCCCTACATTGATACATTTCTATATATCAGATTACACTTCAATATTCGACTTACAAACTAAATCATATCCATATAAGATTACACTACTAAAGCTGTTTAAATTACAGTGAGTTTGATTGGACAGATTCATTGTCATTTTATCAATAAATGTTAAATTGATGGTTAGATTCAACCGCCCAAGCAAATATGACACTTTTTTAAGGTGTGCAGAACTGATAATGCAGACACAAGAAAATGTTATTACACTGTTAGGACAAAAACTGATTCATGGTGTTTGGATACAAATGGCAGCCATGCAATCTTCACATTCAAATTCACTTATGAGATACAACAGCTGTAAATAACTTAAATTTAAAGCAAATTATATTAAAATCTATACCATTGTTATTTCTTTGTTCACATTTTTCATTAAAATCTCATTTCTTTGTTCTTATTACTCCTCAGGCAGACGTTGGAATAAAACATTTATGAATCCTTTTACAGTGATAGTGACAGCAATTTGATTGAAACATGATCTAAGAGCACACTCTCCTTCAAGATTGGATCTGAAATCTGATGCAACATGGTGGCTTCAGCTTCCACAATTATGTGGTTTAGATGTTCATTCAAAGAACTTACAATGTATTTATATGTATCTAACAATTTCAATGTATTCGGTTCTTATTTGTTTGCAAGATGACGTGTAATAGTTTATATTTGATTAAATTATTAATAACAATATTATAGATGTGATTTATTATTTGTTTGCAACGTTTTATGTTTTATTGACAAAAGCATCAATGCATTGCTATCTCATCAGACACTGTCTTCTGGAAATAATTAAAAAATATTGTCCTTTTCTATGATGAATTATAGTGAGTGAATAGAAATGGCAGGCATGCAATGTTGAGATTCAAATTGATTACTGTGCGTTACAGCCTTTTAACGTTTTATACATAAAAGCCAAAGTAAATAACTTTAATTATCTTAAAATCTATACCACTGCTATTTCTTCGCTTATTGCACTATAAATACATCCAACATTTACCTAACACAATCAAAACTCTTAGAATTTTCATCCTTATTCATATTTTCTTTCAACGGATAAACATTTTGTTGAACTTCAATCCCTGAGGTTTGCTCTTCGATCTTAGACGAGTGAATTTATTTCTGATGCCTTTATTTTTTGCTTCTTTTGCTTTTGTGAATGTTTCTTTCTTTCATCTTCAAAATCACTTTTTGTTATTCCCATCCCTACATTGACACATTTTCAAAAACTTCAATCATTCGACTTACAAAATCTGTTATCAACTGCGATATACATAAAGTAGCTAGATTGATGAATGATTTTGGTGACATCTTTCTCCTTTTTTCTTCCAAAAAAGCTTCCTTTGTTTTTGGGTGCAGACTTCTTTGCATTGTAAGTTGAATCATTTACTTCACATGTTTCATTTTCAGACAATGAGTTTTTCATCCTTAACGGTCACATCATCAAAGATCAACATATGTCATCCATAGACGATTCATGTGTTTTTTCTTTATTTTCTATTGTATTTTTTTTTTCAGTTTCAAGAAATGGATGCATATGTTATCTCAGTGCATCATAATCAAGGGATGACGCTGCTAATCAAATCAACCATCTGATCTTTCACCGTAAAGACATTACAAGAAGTTTTATCATTTTACACATAAATGTCAAATCAGATATTACGAAGCTCGTGCATGGAAGTATCTGTAGCACTTGACCTTCTCCATAAAGACATGTATGGCGACGCTAAAAATGTTAAGTAAATGCATGTTTGAATACTTTGTATGGGTAAATTCATTGGATATAACCATATGTCACACAATTCAATGTATTCTGATAAGAGAGACAATGGCTCAATTTGTCTATAGCTATTAATTTGTCCATTAATACGAGTATTTTGTTAATTTGTCATTAACTAAGTTTGTTTTCGGAAAGGTCTTTCATTAAATCTTTCTCATTAACAATTTTAGTTAAATTGAAATTTAATTTTTGTTATTACTTTTATTTCATATATATTTGCTAAAGTTTATGCTTAAAATCAAAAAAATTATAAAAGTTAATTCTTATATATTTTAAGAAATAAAAATTTATAAAATTTATTATTTCTAAAAGATTAATTCAATGAAAATAACGTTACATCCTAGTCTTTTAAATCCCATTGAGAGAAAATTATAAAATAAATATTTTTTTTATGCGAGGCAATGACCCAAAAATCAAATATTACATAGAATGATTTAGAAAACTTAACTCGCATGTTTTATGCATTATCATTCTAAATATACTCAGACTTTACGAATTTTAAGTATATCAATTATGATTTTATAATGTTAGTTCATATATTATGTATATTCTACCCTTAGATATGGAAAAAGGGTGACGCTCCATGATAGAGATATAAGCAATTTAATTAAATTAAGTTTTAAATATTAGGGAATCACTATTAAAAAATTATAATTAAATATTATTATCCAGCCAGAATAGAGAACATATAGGCAAAACTTTCGTCTTTAAAACTTGGACCATTACTAATTCTACTAGTGTAGCAAATAAAAACACATTCTAAGCCTCTAAATAAATAAGAAAGGAAGTGATTAAGTTAGTTCAAATATGAATAAATAATAAGATGCATAGTATTGTTGGAAGAATCAAAATACATACCCTTGAAAGATACTTTTCATACTGCAAAAATTCTTCCTGCAAAAACTCATCGTATGGAAGCTCTTTCTGCAAAAATTCTAAATTATTTTCTCTACTGACGCAAAATTCAACAGTTGAAAGATAAACTTTTTTTTAATTTATTAATGCTCGTGATTTGATCAGAGAATACGAGAGTATGTTTTGTCTTCATATGAGAATTAAGATCATACTTGTAAAATGAGAATGCTAATTATATTATTTATTTAAGAAAAAAAACAATTAAAAAAAACACACCAGTAGACATGGGTTACAGATTAAATACAATAAAAAGTAATCATATTTTTTTCAAATCTCCGGTAAATTTTTTTTTGACAAATATATTTAACTTAATTTAATATATTATTTTTGTGACTGTGCACAGTAGATCTGAGCAGTATTGTAGTTGTTATATGCTAACCCGTGATACAGTAATGTTTTTGCTGTGAAAGATAAAATCCTTTATTTGATTAGCAGCCGCCATTGAATTTTGATCTCTTCTTACCTGATATCAAAATCAAATAATAGGAAATATAATTTGTGAATACAAGCACATAAACTAGATGTAAACATATATTAAGAATATACAAGAACATAAACTAGGTCATGTATAAAATTATTTTACCATTACAAGTATATACAATTTATTATAGTTTGACATCAATATATATATATATATGTGGGATTAATCAAATATGGAATTCATATGTATAGTTAGATTTGTTTTGGTTTGAAAATGAATTATGATATAGAATGTTTTATAATTGTATGAGTTTATTCTTTTATAATATTATAGCACTTTTTTAAGTTGTTTGTGTTTATCATATGATTTGAAATAATCACCTGATGAGTGTTAATAAAAGAATATGAGATTTCACTGGAATAGATCTTAAGGGTAAAGGCGAAGATGTATAGTGTGTTATAGTTTAGTTAGTTTTTTTTGTGATTGAAATTTAAGAAACCTATTATAAATAAGAATTTATATATATATATATATTATATATATATATATATATATATATATATATATATATAATTTGATTTATAGTTATATTAATGGTTTGGATAACTGTCAAGACTCTTTGGTATATATATTTTTTAATTAACTTTTCTAGTTGATTAAATATGTGATGCTTGTTTAATTGTTAAACCATTTAATTTAGATTTGAAGACTTATAATGACAGTGATTCATGGTGTTTGAATTGAAACGAGAGGCATGTATATTGTTGAAACTAATACTTAGACGTAAACAATGTGCCATATATATCTCGTCTAATGAAAATAATGGACATATATTGTTAAAAAGAGATATTAAAATATATATGTTACTTAAGTTAAAAAAAAAAAATCTATAAATCCAACACTTTAAAGAAATACTGAAGTGTGACCTTTCTTTTGTCTTTACACGCATATTTTAAATTATTAAATGTAAACAATGAACTCATACAGTAATTAATAATTTATTTTAAATAAACTAACATATTGTAGCATACACAAGAAAATGTTATAACCTTAGGGACTGTTAGGACAGAAACTGATTCATGGTGTTTGGATGCAAATGGCAGCCATGCAATTACTGTGCATTACAACTTTCTGAGATACAACAGCTGTAAATAAGTTAAATTTCAAGGAAATTATATTAAAATCTATACCTCTGTTATTTCTTTGTTCTTATTTTCATTATAAACTTGCTTAAGTTACATTGTAAATAAGTTTAATGCTATTTATTAGACCTACTTTGACAGTCTCCTAAGAACAGACGTTGGAATTCGAAATGGAATTCCAGCATTATCTTCTATTATTTTTTTTTTTTATGTATGTTTGGTGCATTTAAAAGTCAACGATAATCTCTCTTATCAAAATACTTTGAATGTGTGCCTTGGAATGCTGTTTCTACCTCAGATACTTCCAATAAAGTTTAACCTCGTTAAATGGAAACCAATGCATGTCTTTCATCTGACGCAGTATGCAGAATGCTATCATATCTTTGCTGTTTTCATACATGTGTTCTGCCATTGTGCAGAAGATAAGAAGAGCATCACCTTAAAAAAAGAGCTACACAGTTATTTCCATGCACGGCTGAATATCTGAATAAACACCATGATTTTAAACTGAGCTTCGTGTTTTTTTCACAGCCAATGACAGTTGGTACATCATAGTCATCTTCAATTGTCGTGGAACGGTAAGAAATCTTGAACTCATTCATTGTCGATGAATAACAGATTTTTCCACCAAAATATAAAGAAAGGAGACGCTGAAGAGAATGTAAAACTTTTAGCCAATTAGATTAACTGATATACACAAATATCATCATCCACCATAGTTGCAAAAACTTATTATTATTTATTTTATATTAAAAGATAGTGATTGTAAGTAAATGTTTTATAAAATAGTAAATTCAAAACACTTTAAAATATTTATGTTATTCTAAAAAATGTTTTTTAATATACTTAAGTATATATATATATCGAAAAATTATGTATGAGAGTGTGAATAAAATTTACTTACTCAAACAAATTATATTCGGTTTTCAGTTTCAATGCCCATTGTATAATAAAAATGATATCAAATAAATATATAAAAAAAAGTGAAAATATCAACTCTCTTTTGTATAGACTTTGTTGTCAGAAAATTCAATGGCCATTCGAATTTCAAAGTCCATTTTCGATGACAGTTAGCAACATTACTTTTTCAACGGTTTTAATATGTGTTTATTCCACTAAATCTTTTTAATTACTTAACTTTTCAATGCAAACATTAAATGATCTGATATATTAATTAATAATTTATTTTTAAATTTAACATTGAAGGACGGGCACATAACAAAAAACAAATGCCGTATTAATTACTGATTTTTGTATCTACACTTTTCAAGGAATAATTAAATTAAGATTGTTAAAGAAAATGTTTCGAAAGAAAAGTAAGAACTTTATAATAAGAATAACTAATCCCTTTTTATAGAAAAAACCAACTTAATAGAATGGTAAATAATGTGTTTTGTTACTTAGTTCAGCATCTCAATACTACATTAATGTTTTCATGTTAATCTATTTAATATTATTAATCTATAGGTGAATTTCGTATGAGCTGATATACACGCATGCAGGGTTGAATCTGACAACCCAACATAAAACTGTATATGTCTCCATTTTTGAACGTTGTATACCAATCAAAATCACATATATTACATTTTCATATCAATCCACAATAACTTTTATGAGTCAAAGAAAGTTTTCCTTTTCTTTTTCCAACCATGTATTACTTTTATGAGTCAAAGAAACTTTCATAATAATTAATTAATAATATATATATAATCAAATTAAGTTCTTTTATTACCCATGTTTTTAAATGATAATGAATATATTATAGTAATGGTAAAGAAATGTTTTAAATTTCTCTCCCAAGGAAAATAAAAATAGAGAGTATGAAAAGAAATATCATTAACATGAAACATAATAAAAATATATCTTGAGATTAAAAGCCATAAAATCAGAATACATTTAACATAATTTAGTTACTTTTGCATTTACTCTCAAATACTATCATTTGTTCTCTTTATACATATTAAAATGAAACAAAAACATATGAAAAATTTAGTAAAAAAATACATAAAAGTCATAGACACTTATTGAAAAGGAGCAGCCTCAACGTGTTTTCTGAAAAGAAAATTAATTAGCATTACATTAGCATAAGAAACAAAGATAAATGTAGATAATCACAACAATGAACAAACTATTACTCACTTGTTTCTCCATTATGTATTTACGTATTTACAGTTGTTAAATATTACTATAACCTATTGTTAACAATAAAATAAAAAATGTAACCTCAAACTAATAAAATCTTTTTCAACATTATCCCATTACCCACACTTATAAGGTATCACAGTACTCATCTTTCACATCAAATTTCAAGATCAAAATTTTAACACATACAGTAGTTTTTACATACTAACCTGATGACACTGTAATGTTTTTGCTTTGAAAAATAATGTTCATTTGATTAGCATCAGCGTCCCTTGATTTTTTATGCATTGAGATAACATACCTGTATTTGGATCTTTTCTTTCCTAATTGCATAAAAAAAACATGATTTAAAAGATGGAATAATAGAAAATATTATCTGTGAATAAGATATCTCTGACACAGTTATCTATCTTATTGTATAAAATCTAATAATTTAAGTATTAAATTTCTCAGATAGTTTCAGTTCAGCTATTTTACATAGAATAAGCATAATCACGAGATCTCAAATTTTAATTGTTAATAATATCAAAGAAAAAGTAAAACTTAAATAACATTAAAATTGTGAACCTAAAAAGAAAAAAAGAATAATCTTACAGTGTGACTTCTTTCAATTTTGACTATGTTTTCTGCAGGTCCCATGTTTGCTTGCTGGGGAAGATATCTAAATCTTCATCTACCTCATCAAAGTTACAATGGGATCTTCAACTTTCACATCGATTTTTCACGATGTTTAATTGAACTACTCATTTTCTGCTTAAAAAAATGAAGAATTTATGCTTAATCAAGAGAGAACGTCAGAATAATAAATAGAATATTTAAAAAAACTTGCTATCAAAATAAAAATACATTTAATACATCTTATGAACCATGATTTTTTAAATAAGCTATCTATAATGAATTTTGTAATAGTGTATTGATAATAAAAAAGAATATTACAACATTTTATTAATGTTAAGTAGCATTTTTTATACATATACATGGCATGTGAGTTGGAAAGTAAATGCACTCATTACTATATATATTCAAATCTGCAGTAAACTTTTTTATTAACATTGAAATTTTAAAAATTACAAATATAATACATTTATCAGATGAATGTGAGCTTTTATTATAGTTAAAGCTAAAATTATGTAACTTAATAGCATATCAACTTAAATTTTAATCATAAATTTCCATTTACTCTATTACATTACTCCTTGTTAGCTAAGGATTATTACTTTTAATTTGAAGTAATATAAAACAACATTAATTATTCTCATTATTTAATATTAACAATGACAGTACCTTACTTTATTAAATTATTAGGTAATAATTTAATTATTTAATTATTCCTTTACAAAATTGAAAAACCTTTTCAATGACTACGTATATACTCTAAACAATTATAACATTTACATTTATATATAATAAACTCATTTGTACAAAAATATATTATCTATCAGATAAAAAATATCATATAAGAATAGCTGACTTTGGATGAGAAAGCACAACAAGAAATAATATTACATGAAATTCATATATATAAGGAAGAGATAAATTTAAAAATGAGAAACTAAATTAATCTAAAATTTAAAAAAGAAAATCATATATATAAGGAAGAGATAAAAAATATATTTAACTTAATTTAATACATTACAAGTTTTAAAACATGTAGATCCGAAGATGAATGTAGTTTTTATATGCTAACCTGATGATTATGTAATGTTTTTGCTGTGAAAGATAAAATCTTTATTTGATCAGAAGCCGTCATTGATTTTTGATGCATGCATTTGTTGGATCTCTTCGTACCTGATAACAAAATCACAGAATATTAAACAATAGAAAATATAATTTGTGAATAAGATTGTATAAACTAAGATAATGTCTAAAAAAATTGAAGTTCTAAATTCTGAGATAGATAGACTATTTTACTTTCTTTTTTACTTTTGTGAGATGAATAAATGTAGTTAGATACATATGTTAAAAAAATAAACTATATGTAAAAATATATTCAGAATATTCATAAACTATTTTATGAAAACTTATTTTATGAAAACTTACTGTGTGAGAGATGAGCTTCTGCATTTAGGTTTCCAACCAAAATATGAAAGACAGAAGGAAGCGGCGGAGGGAATGAGACGTGAAACTTTAGGGTTTTTGGTGACCTTTATATAGCCTAACATGAGGCCCATTGTCTCTTCAATTATGTCTATAGTTCTAAATGTTTTATCATTACTTAATTATTATTATTTTTTGTTAAATAAAATCAATTATTTAATTTCTTAAAACATGAAAATAGATATAAAATCATAATCTTGTAGAATATACATCATAATATATGAACAACCTTATAAAATTAGTATAAATTAAATTTTACTCAATAAGAAAATTATTAATTTAGTCAAATAAATGTTTCATAGAATATTCATTAATAAAATAAGATATATATAATGATAAAAAAATATAAGCTTAATTATGATATAATAAATAATTTGTCTCTATCACTTTGTTCACTTGAATGGATTTAAGAAAGAGTAATTGAATGAATTTGAGAGGATTTGAAAGTAAATTTTGTTGTAGTTTATTTGAGTGGATTTGGAGATAAGTGAGAATGGATTTGAAAGTAATTTTTTTTAATATGTTACATCAATTAAATCCTACACTAATTCTCACAAATTATAATTCTAAATTCACTCTCAGTTACCTCCAAATCCACTCAAATAAACAACAAAAATATTTACCTTCAAATCCTCTCAAATTCATTCAATCACTCTCCCCAAATCCATTGAAGGGAACAAAGGGTATAATTCCTAGAATTTCTTAAAAAAAATCTTTGGTGACGTTTTTTTAGTGTATTACTGATGTGGAAATCTAAATCTTGGAGGTTACTTTGACATTTAACAATCATTCAAGCTTAGGTAATTAGAATATTATTTACACATCTTATTTATTTACTCTCATTAAGTTACGTATCATTTTGAAACTCACTTTAAATTATATGATATTTATTTACTGTTATCCCATCCTTTAAACCATTATATTTTTCAGACAGA
Source organism: Vigna umbellata (assembly GCF_029865625.1). Lineage (NCBI taxonomy): Eukaryota > Viridiplantae > Streptophyta > Magnoliopsida > Fabales > Fabaceae > Vigna > Vigna umbellata. The sequence goes on from NC_142167.1 coordinate 56,943,720, forward strand.
TAATGAATGGAACACCATTGTGAAGGAAAGGAGAATTTTATATTAGGTACAAAGGAGATGCCTATATTAGGTACTATTTAGCATTTTGTTTATCAAAATTATTTTTTAACATTTTCTCTTGTTATTCAAATCTATTAACTATGTTTACATGCATTGTTGAGATTTGATAGTTATTTTAATTTATTTAATATTTTTTTTATACTAGTATATTTGATGTATTGTTAGAGATATTTTGATATTAATATTAATGTATCACACCTATTGATTAAATTCTATTATTAATCAAATTTAAGGATTGATAATTAATTGACTCAAAATATTGAACTAATGGATTGTCTTTGTAGTATTTGAAATCCTATTGTGAAAGGATGAAAATCTATTATAACTAATATAAAAGTTAAAGTTTCATCATTTCATAATATATTTTATAAAACTATGAGTACAAGCCATTAGTCACATGTTTATATAAAATTAAATTAGAATATATCTGATTAATATATGAGATTTTATAAATTAAAATATTTCAACTGATACCATAAATGAATGAAAAATATCAAGAAAAAACATTAAAATGATTAAGAACATTATGTCAATCTTCACTATTGTATATAAGATTTATATTATATCTAAAATCAAAGAATTATACTGCTAATCAAGTGAATATTCGGATAATGTAGAAAAACTCATCATATTAGCTTCTAAGTTTAATGCAACGCAATAATCTAAGTAAGAAAATATATAAAAGCATTCCTTTTGTAAGAAATATTAAGCAAATGTCATTAGACAAATATCACTTAAAAAGAGATAAGTGTATTTGTGATTATAATATTAATAAATTATTCAATGAATTAAAACTTTGACACTTGTAAAATAAACACTTCATTATCAGTAACTTGATGCTAATTTAATAAGGTAATGAGATTTTGTATAATATGTAATGTCTTTGCTGTGAAAGTTCAAATGTATATTTCATTAGCAGCATATGAAGATTCTATATCTATTATAATAGAGCAAATTATGAAAAAGGGAGCTCAAGAAAGGAGTTCCATTTACACCAAATGTCTGTCTGTTATTATAATGTATTTCTTTTCAATACAAACTAAATGGTTAGATATTGATATGAAAAACAGTGTTAACATTAAACGATTTCTGAAATTAATTATGTATTATAAATTACAAAGGTTGGTTCTTACATCAATGATTAATGCATTACACAAAGGAAACACAAACATTGCAAAATGAATTCATTTGATAGAGCAACATTGTAAAAGAATCTATGATTGATTCTAACAAATCTGAGAAATGACACCAACTTCACCAATTATTAACAAGACCACAGAACCAAGTCTCAAATCTCACCTTTCCTAACCCAAACCTTATAGTGTTTATACCTCTTCCGCTGGTGAGAATCACGATCGGCAGTATTCATTTCCCCTGATTTTCCCTTCTCTTCTATATTTTTTGAGTTAATCGATAAAACCCTAACTCTCTCTTCTTCCTTTTCCTGTGTTGTTGTTCCAAAACCTTCTCCATTTGCTTCTCTCTCTTTCGTGTTAGCTATACAAGAACAGGAGAGTAAGAGGACTGAACGTCGCTAGAGGAGTCAACGGCGATTAAGTTTTTCTGTTTAATACTGTGAAATGATTAAATTTTTATGTGTAGTTAGTACATTAAGTTACATGTGTTAATTAATTTGAGAGCGTAATTTGTTAATATTTTATGTTTTGTTGTTCTTGCAACCTATTCTTTACAGCTACTTGTATTAATGAAATTTGATAATCATTTTAATCAATTTAATACTTTTTTATATTAATATTATGGATTTTGCTAGATATATTATTATTCATAGTGACATCTATTATTACATAGAATTTGATTGAAAGATGATCTAAGAGCACACTCTCCTTCAAGATTGGATCTGAAATCTGATGCAACATGGTGGCTTCAGCTTCCACAATTATGTCGTTTAGATGTTCATTCAAAGAACTTACAATGTATTTATATGTATCTAACAATTTCAATGTATACGGTTCTTATTTGTTTGGAGAATAACGTGTAATAGTTTATATTTGATTAAATTAATAATAACAATATTATAGATGTGATTTATTATTTGTTTGCAACGTTTTATGTTTTATTGAGAAAAGCATCCATGCATTGCTATCTCGTCAGACTGTCTTGAGGAAATAATTAAAAAATATTGTCCTTTTCTATAATGAGTTCAGTTTGAGATAATAATGAATTATATAAAAGCCAAAGTGAAATGGCAGGCATGCAATGTTGAGATTTAAATTCACACTGTGCGTTACAGCTTTCTAACGTTTTATACATAAAAGCCAAAGTAGAGACTGAGATACAACAGCTGTAAATAACTTTAATTATCTTAAAATCTATATTTCTTCGCTTATTGCAATTATTTCTCTGTGATTTTCAAAACTTTTCTGTGGTTATAAATACATCCAATATTCACCTAACACAGTCAAAACACTTAGAATTTTCATCCTCATTCATATTTTCTTTTAACAGGTAAACATTTTCAATCCCAGAGGTTTGCTCTTAGTTTATGCTTCTTTCGCTTTTGTGAATGTTTCTTTCTTTCATTTTCACAAACACTTGATGGGATTCCCTTCCCTACATCGATACATTAATTTCTATATATCAGATTACACTTCAATTATTCGACTTACAAAATCTGTTATCAACTTTATTTCTGTTACCCTTATCCAGTCAGAATGAAATACGAAGCTCATGCTCAGTTTGAAATCATCTAGACGATTCTCTGAATATATAGTGATACTGTGAATTTCATGTGTTTTTTCTTTATTTTCTATTGTATTTTTTGTTCAGTTTCAAGATATGTTTATATCGTGTTCCTAAGTTAATAATATTAATATTTTGTTGCTTATCGTGATAGAGTTAAACAAACACAATTTTCATTATGATTAATATCTGAATGTACAATTGATAACGTATTTAAAAACTGTTGCAGAGACATGCTATTCAGAAATAATATTTCCTATAATAAGGTATGTTGTCTCAATGCATCAAAATCAAGGGATGACGCTGCTCATCAAAATCAAAAATTCAAATCAACTAATCTTTCACAGTAAAGACATTACAATATGTCAAGCATGAGAGGTAAGAAGTTTTATCGTTTTACACATAAATGACAAATGAAATATTCAGAAGCTCGTGCATGGAAGTAACTGTGTGGCACTGTTTTTTTAGGTGATGATCCTCTAACCCTTCTGCATAAAGACAGAACTCATGCTTGGCCACGGCAAAACGTTAATTGGAATTCTTCATACCGAACAACATCTTCCTACTGAGTTAGAAATTCATGACTGGATTCCATTGCCGAGTGATTTATTGGAAACAAAAAATACTTAATAGAAATACACTGTTTTTTTTTTAGCTTTTTATTTTCAGAAAATTTCACAGGTTTCTGAATAAACTTCATTGAGGCAGCTATTCGAAACCTGTAATATCACAATTTACCTAATTCAGCATTATGCACATTAATGTGTTCATGTTAGCCTTTTTAACATTTTAAACCCCTTGCATCTTGAAATGGAACTTTGGTGAGAAAAGTAAATCAATGTTTGAATACGTTGTTGTATAGGTAAATTCATTGGATATCCATATGCCACACAGTTCAATGTATTCTGATAAGAGAGATTATGGCTCAATTTTAAATGCATTCAACTATAAGATGGTTGAATCTGACAATGCGATTTGTCTTTTATGCATAAAACCTTTGATGTTTCCAAAGCTTGATGCTGATCTATTCAACGTTATACCAATCAAACTCACAAAACTAAGAAAGTTTTCCTTTTCTTTTTCAAACCTTGCATTACTTTTTCCCAGATAATGATTTTCAAAGTGAATGTTTACTCCGATCAAAATCTCATTTTACTATGATCTATTTATCTAAGTAAACCTAATTATAAAAGAGATTATGAAAAACATATTTTCCTTAACCTCGTACTATTCTACATATTTTCAAAAAAAAAAAAAACAATTGAGGAACGTTTTAAGTAAAAGAAACCAGTGATTTAAGTATAATATATGCATTTGTCTAACGTGTCTGTAAACTCCCTTTCTTTTATCGTTTTATACTTCTAACCATTTCTTCAAATTTAAGTATAATCTCTTTCGTACTATTACTCTCAATTATCACTAATTGCAGATAATGATATAATATTACTTGAATTAGGGTCAACTCACACACATATATGTTCTCAGCCAATAATATAACTTTTTTATCAACAAAAAAAATATACAAAATAACCAAAAACACACGTGGGAAAACAATGGGACAGGTTGGCCGCATAACCCTCATTATATGAATTTGCTTCAAAATTAACTCAGTTTATTTTCGGAAAAGTCTTCCGTTAATTCTCTCTCATTAACAATTTTAGTTAATTGAAATTTAATTTTCGTTATTACTTTTATTTTATATATATTTGCTATCAAAGTTTGTACTTAAACATTTTTAAGAAAGAGAAATTTATAAAATTTATTATTTCTAATAGATTAATTCAATGGAAATAACGTTACTAAAGCCATACATCCTATTATTTTACATCCTAAAGTGTTTAAAAGTAATGTTATATTTTGATTCGATCAGAATCTTATATAAACTAAATTTACTTATCTTTTATTTGCAACATGACATCTAATATTTTATATTTGATTAATTTATTAATAACAATATTATAGATATGATTTTAGTTATCCCCTATAACCATAAGTGTAAATTAAAATGTTAAAATAAATATTTCATCTCAAATAATATTAATTAAAGTAGTTAGTAAGAAGACAAAATTCAGCACTGTGTGTATCACGCTTGAAGAATTATGGAAAAACATTAAACTGTTAGTTCATATCAAATGTTTGACGCAAAACAACCTTTGAGAAATTATTTATAAATTAGAAAATATCACAAAATCTACTTTTAACTTATTCTTTATCCATTTAATTTAGCATTAGCTAAAAATTAAAAAAAAAATCATACCCAGTATATTTTCAATTATTTTTATTTTTTCTTTATTTTCTATTGTAGTTTCTGTTCAGTTTCAACATATGTTTATCGTATTCCTAAGTTTTCAACATATGTTTATCGTATTCCTAAGTTAATAATATTAGTAATTTATTGTTTATCGTGATAGAATTAAACAAACACAATTTTCATTATAATTAATATCTGGATGTAAAATTTATCAATCCATTGAAACATACAAATATAAAATGATACATTGAAACATACAAATATAAAATGATACATTGAAACATACAAATATAAAATAATACATTGAAACATACAAATATAAAATGAGACTAAGCGAGAATAAAATTCAGTAGTCTCTTTAATACATTCATGACGTGTCAAATTACAAAATAAATGTATTCATAAAAAAAAAAAAAAATATATATATATATATATATATATATATATATATATATATATATATATATATATATATATATATATATATAAATAAAGGCAAGGAAACTTTAGCTGTATATCCGTTTGTTTGTTCCGGCTCCAAGTTTCTTCATCTATTAAAAGAAAGTTAAACCATATATTATTAAGTTTTTTTCTAACAATAAAAGAAAATATCCTGAAAAATGTCAAAATTTTATTTTATGATATAATTAAAAAAGTGTCAAAAATATATACTCAAAATTTCTTTAAATCTAAATCATATAAGATATGATTGAAAGTACATCTGCTCAAGTTGATCTTTACCTGAAGTTTACGAATCACAATATTTATCTATTTCATATCAAATTTCTCAATACACAGGAATAAAATTTGTCTGTACAATATTTAATTATTACTAATAGAGTTTATCGATAATTAAATACTATATAATAAATATTAACTTTTTTAATTATTTTTATAATATTTGAGTTATTTATACTGTTTAATATATATTATTTTAATGTTAATTGATAAATACATTTTAAATTAATAAAATTTGATTAGAAGAATTACATTTTTATGTTTTAAAAATGAGAAACCAAATTAATTTAAAATTTAAAAAGATAATTTTTTATTTAAAATTAAGAAACCAAAAAATATATTTAACTTAATTTAATATATTATTTATGTGACTGTGCACAATGTTTCATAGGTTTTAAGAAAGGTAGATCTGAAAGAGAAATATAAGTTTTATATGCTAACCTGATGATTATGTAATGTTTTTGCTGTGAAAGATAAGATCTTTATTTGATTAGCAGCCGCCATTGATTTTTGATGCATGCATTTGTTGGATCTCTGTTTACCTGATAGTAAAATCACAGAAGATTAAACAATAGAAAATATAATTTGTGAATAAGATTGTATAAACTAGATCATGTTTTTCACACAGATACCATTAACATACTGATATAATATATTATATAAATTTAATTTATCAAAACTTACCGATACAACGGCTAAGGGAATGGAAAGACAGAAAGAAGCTGCGTAAGCGAAGCGGAGGGAATGAGGCGTGAAACTTTAGGGTTTAGGTTACCTTTATATAGCCACATGAGGCCCACCGTCTCTTCAATTGTGTATGTAGTTCTAAAAGTTTAATTATTATTTTTAGTTTTTTTATTAAATAAAATCAATTATTTAATTTCTTAAAATATGAAAATAGATATAAAACCATAATCTTGTAGATTACACATCATAGTATATGAACAACCTTATAAAATTAATATAAATTAAATAAAATTTTACTCGATAAGAAAATTATTAATTTAGATAGAAAAGAAAGAATAATCAGCTTAATTAAAATATACAATATGATAACTTCAAGAGATTATTTATCATTATTAATAAATTAATTATCTAAATCTCTATGAAAATAATTTTAGTGTTTGTAAAACAATACGAAAACTATTTAAATAGCAATCAATTTTAGAGATAAAAAATAATTAATCACAATATAAACTAACATAAATATTAATTTATAATTATAAATAATTTGTCTATGTAAGAGTCTTTATTATAAATAAAAAATTATAATTAATAACTAATTATATCTTATCACAACATTAATTATCAAGCTTTTGAGTACAATTAGTAACTAAATTTTTCATTAATTATAATTTTTTATTTATTATAGTGACTACTTTAAAGACTATTAATTAATAGATTATAAATGAATATTTAAATTAATTAATTACTTTTTGTCTATAAAATTAATTACTATTTCAATGTTTTTTATAATGAAATAAATAATTAGTTTTAAAAAAAGATGTAATAAAATAAATTCTAATTATTTTAACTTAAAGTGATAAATATCAATATTATATATTTATTTGTACTAAGGGTAAATATGTAATATTTAATAATAATTCAAACAAAAAATATTAATAAATAAATGTATGACTTCTACAACAAAAAATTCTTTGTCTAACATCCCAAAATATATAGTATAAAATTATATAATAGTCATCAATATTTTTAATAAGAACAAGAACAGTCGACAAAGATAGAAACTATAAAGTTGTTACAGTCATCCAAAATAACCATAAAAGGATTTTATATACACATTAACTAATCAAAACTATGTACAAGGTAACTAACTAATGCTACTATACATCAACAGTTCCCCCATATAGCGTATGCTCCAGGAAACCTCATCACCCTCTACTTATACCCACCGAATGATCATAACAAAAAAAAGAAACAAAGATACATACAAACACAATCACAAAAAAAAGGGTAAGTTAGATATTAAAACAATTCATATAATGCACCAATATATTCATACATCAGACATCATACATACCTAAACCATCATATAATACAATAGATACTTCTACATCATACTCAAAGTTAAAGCATAACTCAAAGTTATTAGACAACAAAGAAAGAAAGAATCAAAACAGGTTCTAGACTGGTAGCTTAGTGCACAAGCTCGTTATGCCAAAACAGAAACAACGAGTTCTGCTCGCTCAGTGACTACACTTGCTCAACTACAAGTATTTTGCTCGCTCACTAGAATACTTTGATTAAATACAATAAATCAAATAAACACACACAAACAGTTGACATTAGACTCAATTATTCAAATTTTGGTATTTTTGCCCAGCCATCAGGTCTGCTCGCTCAGTTAAAAGTGTTTGCTAGCCCCCTCGCTCAACCACCATGACTCCATCTACAAATATAAAAACAGTGAGTTTTTCTCGCTTAGCTAGAAATGTTATACTCGCTTAGTGGATACACTCGCTCAGTGAGACTACATACTTTTACAACACAAAAATTGCAAAATTTGCCCCCTTCAACCACCCATGACCTATCTTATGCATATTTCCCAACTTCTAACACTTCTAGATTAATTCTAAACTAAAATGGACTTAACCAAAAGTATATAAACCCACCTAAACTCATTTTAAATTGTTCTACCACAAGATTCTGATCCAAAAATAACAAAAACCCCACTTTAGATACTAAACTTGAATTTCACAAGTTCTAGCTCATATTTGAGCAACTTAGGGGTATTGACAACTCACAAAAGACTCAAAGACAAATCCCAACTACTCCAAATTGTCTCAAAACATTCACATAAAAAATTCATTACTCAATACCCTCAATTTACGCCTAAAAACCATCCAAAAACATCACCAATTGTATACTATACATTTCTAAACCATTTTTTCTACTAAATCACAACACAATTAAGTTTCAATTCATTATACCATAGAGACTAAAACATTATTTTTCCACTTAGACCAGTTTGTCTAAAACTCACTTATTATAACCTTCATTTTTAGACCAAAATGACCTACAACCAAGACTAACATTTCCTTCTCACTAATTCCAATTCAATTAACATAACTAACCTCACAAACACAAAATTCAACACATCCGAACAAATTCATCTCATTCTAAAACATTCATCATTGCACCAAACATCCATTAACTATTTTAAACCATTCAAATCCCAATTCATACTTTCCTTATTTTTAACACAATCTAATTAAAATCAAGAATTAAAATAATATCAAGAAATGTCACTAACTTTCCTTATTTTAGGAAGAAGTCTTACGACTCTAAGAACTTCCAACCATTATTTCCCCCAAAAGATACTCTAGAAATGTAGAAAACCTTAGGTAAAACTTTAATGGAAAGTGACAACTATCTTAAACCACTTTGGCAAAGAAAGTAAATGCAAGTTTGAATACACTGTATCAATAAATTAATTAGATATCCATATAACTCACATTTCAAAGTATTTGTAATACAAAAACAACATTATACCTTATTCATAATAACATTATACAATATTTTTTCTATTTTATTTTGTTGAAGGTGAAGACATTACAGGATAAACTCTTTTTTTTAATCTACTATCTTAGTGTTGATAAACCCACACAAATTACATTTATTTAATGCCTGCACCGTACAATAAGGGCCATAAGCTATTGTAGAGTTTATTCGAAGATTATCAAATCTTAATCTTTCGGGCCATAGTATAAAGTAAGCTTTTTGAAGTACCAATTGATCCATAGTTTATTATTATCATTTATAAAATACATTTCTAGCCATAATCATAGTTTAATATTATTGTTATTTATAGATTACCATTTTTTCAATAATAATAGTCTATTATTATTTATAGGTTCAATATTCTCCCAAAACTGTAGTCTATTTAATAGATTCTATTGTCACTTATAGATAATAACCACAATATATTATCACTTACTGATTAGTGTTTTCCCAATAACAGTGGGACTACTACTTTTTTGGATTTCTTTTTAATTTTGTTTTGTTTTAATTTCTCTGTTCTATTTTCACTTATAGACAATGAATAACCATAATATATTATTATATTCTACAAAATTATGATTTCATATTTATTTTTATGTTTTGAAAAATTGAATTACAGATCTCATCTAATAAAGATAATTAAATAATGATAAAAGGTCATCGTATTTGGCTACATAAACATAACCTAAGATGCTGAAATTGTAAGTTGTCATAGAATACCTTTTCATATTGATAAAAAAATTTAAACAATTCTATTTTAATTCTTTTTTTCTATGTTATCAGTAATTTTTTTAAACAACTAACAGTTTTTATTTTTTTTCACATAGTTAAAAGAATGACATTAGGTTAAGTTTATAAACACTTTTGGATTTACTGCTAAAAGAGTAATTTAACAAACATTGAATAAGACCGTATTCTATTGATTTAATCATGCCGCATAATATTTTTATGGTAGTTGTAATTGAGTTATTTCAATTTCATACATAGTTTTTTTTCTTTAATTGAAAGAAATTATGAAATTGAAATAAAAAATCAAAACATACATTATCAAAGTAATAAAATAAAAAAATAATAAAAAATAAGAATAAGAAAAAGGTATATTAATTATGATATAGAAACCTTAATTTTTCATTAGGTTACCGGTATAATTTTGAAACTCACTTTGATATTAATTGAATCTAAATATGTAATTAATGGATTGTCTTTGTAGTATTTGAAATTCTATTGTGAAAGGATGAAAATCTATTATAACTAATATAAAACTTAAAAATTTTATCATTTCATAATATATTCTATAAAGTTTTGAGTACAAAGTCATTAGTCACATGTTTTATGTAATTAAATTTTAATATATCTAGTTAATATATAGGATTTTATAAATAAAAATATTTCAACCGATACCATAAATGAATGAAATATCAAGAAAAATTATTATAATGTTTCACATGATTATCAATCTTCACTACTGCATATAAAAATTTATATTATATCTAAAATCAAATAATTATACTGTTAATCAAGTGAATATTCGATCCTTTATAATAAAGACAATACATAATATAGAAAAACTCATCATGTTAGCATCCATGTCTAATGCAGCGTAATAATCTAAGTAAGAAAATATATATAAACATTGCTTTTATAATAAATATTAAACAATTGTCATTATACAAATATCACTTTAAAAAGATAAGTGTATTTGTCATAATAATATTAATAAATTATTCAACCAATTAAAACTTAACAATTATAAAATAAAAAGTTCATTATCTGTTGCAGTAACCTTGATGCTAATTTAATAAGGTAATGAGATTTTGTATAATATGTAATGTTTTTGTAGTAAAAGATCAAATGTACATTTCATTGACGGCATAATATAGATAAAAAAAAAACTTCATATACATGTGATGTATGTCAAATTTGGCATTATCTTATTTATTTATCTGGAAAAAGAAAGTAAAATAGTTCGTTTGAGAGTGCAATTATTACATTAAGTTTTTATGTGTAGGTAATTAAGTTATATGCATGTGTTAATTAATTTGAGAGTGTAATTTGTTCTTATTTTATTTTATGTTTTGTTATTCTTGCAATCTATTTTTTACTATTACTTGCATTAATGAGATTTGATAATCAATTTAATACTTTTTTATATTAATATTATGAACTTTGTTAGATATATTATTATTCATATAGTTGCACTTTTTAGAACTCCTTATTAATTGAATTTATTCAATAATTAATTGGATCCATTTACCTAACTAATGAATTGTATTTGTAATTTTGAAAATCCTATATGAAAGGATGAAAATCTATCATTACTAACTTAATGCTTAAAAGTTCATATATTTTATAAGATTAGAAGCAAGACCCATTAGTCACATGTTTGGATTCAAATTATTGTAAACAACATAACATAATGCATCAATAAACATAATAAATGTAGGCTTGAATAGAATAGGTTTCCATAATAACAAAATAATTTGCTAATATAAATAAATTTTTTTAAAACCGTCTCACTACTTAAAACACAAATAATTTCTCTAAAACTATTCCTCTTAGTTCTCTATCTCTTCATTTTAAGAAATCTCGCTCCTCAGTCATCTATTTGACGATCAGGAAGTTTCTATTTGATCACAGCTGAGTGATTTCCATTTCTAACCGATTAGTTATTGGTTTAGAGCAAGTAAGTTTCTATCTCTTTTTCCTTTTTGCTCTTTGTTTATGATTACACTTAGTAACCTCTATGTGTCATTTATACTTTATTCTTGGTTCTTTGTCAACATGTGGTCCAAAGGACTCACTCCGACCACAATTTGGTGATTTGTAGGTGTTTTTAGAATTCCTTTAGTCATAAGCAAAAATTTCAGCATTTATTAGAGTTCAGTAGCTTTGGTGAAAGGTAAAAGAAGCTAATGCTTTATCATAACTAAATTATGATGTATGAATTGCTAATTAATGGTGTGTATAACTAATGTATTTTTTGGTTGTGTTAAAGATTATTGTTATTAAGTATT